>NC_050571.1:19689799-19992799 GCF_013265735.2 Oncorhynchus mykiss | reverse complement strand
TGCATATCAGTTTATGTGATAATAATTATAGATTAAAGTACTTTTCATGAAATGCTTTTCAAATCACATCAAATGTTATTGTTCGCATACACATATGAAGCAGATGTTATTGCAGGTGTAGCGAAATGCTTGTGTACCTAGCCCCAACAGTGCAGTAGTATCTAACAATTCACAACATTAAACACGATTCAAAATGTACATGAATGGAATTAAGAAATGTATAAATATTATGACGAGCAATGTAAAGAACATGGTAGGTAAGGGCACTATTATCCACACAGTAAATAAGTGGTCCCCCTGGTATTGAGCGTTGTTCAGTTAAAAGAGATTGACTCCTTCATTCTTTCAGGCAAGTGCCTGTATCACTGAGAAGACAAGGCGGTGCACTCAGAAGAGGTGGCTCAGGCTCAGGTTTCTCTACACCACATATATTACCATGAGCCATGTCATTTTAATTATGTCAATAAAACAGGTCTTGTGTACTGTGACACCGCTTACAACGCTGTAAAAGTTTGGTGCCACACTTGTCAGCTTAAATGTAACATTTGAGTTTAGTGAATCGAAGGCAGTGACAGACCTCGCTGGTGAACATGAATCCAGGATCTCAACCTTTATTTATTCATCAATGTACTGTAACATTTCAAGGCCATGTAGAGCTGTGCTTTCACATACAGTATACAGTACATACACACAAACACAATTCACCCAAATCACCCTTGCCTCTGTGGGTGGAGAGTGACATCAATATGGATTTTCCCAAAAATTGAACAAACCTAATAGCTGATTATGAGAATAAAACTTAAATGGTATGTTTTGAGACTAGCACACAGTGCATTATGATTTATGATTGATGGCAGCATTCGCTCAAAACTGAAAGCACAAAACACTGCTTTTAATCATGGCAAGGCGATCGGAAACATGACCGAATACAAAGAGTGGAGCTATTCCCTCCGCAAGGCAATCAAACAACCTAATCATCAGTATAGAGACAAAGTAGCGTTGCAATTCAACGGCTCAGACACGAGAGGTGTGTGGCAGGGTCTACAGTCAATCACGGATTACAAAAACAAAAACCAGCCCCATTGCAGACACCGATGTCTTCCACCCAGACAAATTAAACAACTTATTTGCTCTCTTTGAGGACAATACAGTGCCACTGACACAGCCCGCTACAAAACCTGCGGGCTCCCCTTCGCCGCAGCCAACGTGAGTAAAACATTTAAACGTGTTAACCCTTCGCAAGGCTGCCGGCCCAGACGGCATCCCCAGCCGTGTCCTCAGAGCATGTGCAGACCAGCTGGCTGGTCTGTTTATGGACATATTCAATCTATCCCAGTCTGCTGTTCCCACATGCTTCAAGAGGGCCACCATTGTTCTTGTTCCCAAGCAAGCTAAGGTAACTGAGCTAAATGACTATCGTCCTGTAGAACTCACTTCCGTCATCATGAAGTGCTTCAAGGATCATCTCACCTTCACCCTACCTGACAACCTAGACCAACTCCATTGGTCATGCACACCTCCAACTCAATCATCAAGTTTGCAGACAACACTACAGTGGTAGGCTTGATTACCAACAACGACGAGACAGCCTACAGGGAGGAGGTGAGGGCCCTCGGAGTGTGGTGTCAGGAAAATCACCTCACACTCAACATCAACAAAATAAAGGAGATGATCGTGGACTTCAGGAAACAGCAGAGGGAGCACCCCCCTATCCACATCGACAGGACAGTAGTGGAGAAGGTGGAAAGTTTTAAGTTCCTCGGCGTACACATCACGGACAAACTGAATTGGTCCACCCACACAGACAGCGTGGTGAAGAAGGCGCAGCAGCGCCTCTTCAACCTCAGGAGGCTGAAGAAATTTGGCTTGTCACCAAAAACACTCAAACTTTTACAGATGCACAATCGAGAGCATCACCGCCTTGTACTGCAACTGCTCCGCCCTCAACCGTAAGGCTCTCCAGAGGGTAGTGAGGTCTGCACAACGCATCACCGGGGGCAAACTACCTGCCCTCCAGGACACCTACACCACCCGATGTCACAGGAAGGCCAAAAAGATCATCATGGACAACAACCACCCGAGCGACTGCCTGTTCACCCCGCTATCCTCCAGAAGGCGAGGTCAGTACAGGTGCATCAAAGCAGGGGCCGAGAGACTGAAAAACAGCTTCTATCACAAGGCCATCAGACTGTTAAACAGCCACCACTAATATTGAGTGGCTGCTGCCAACATACTGACTCAAATCTCTAGCCACTTTAATAATAAAAAAAATGTATTTAATAAATGTATCACTAGCCACTTTAAACAATGCCACTTTGTATCATGTTTACATACCCTACATTACTCATCTCATATGTATATACTGTACTCTATACCATCTACTGCATCTTGCCTATGCCGTTCAGTCATCGCTCACCCATATATGTATATGTACATATTCTTATTCATTCCGTTACACTTGTAATATGGTAGTTGTTGTGAAATTGTTAAGATTACTTGTTAGATATTACTGCACTGTCGGAACTAGAAGTACAAGCATTTCGCTACACTCGCATTAACATCTGCTAACAATGTGTATATGACCAATAACATTTGATTTGATTTGATTTGAAATGTTGTACTGTGTCATAGGAATGATGGCTACATCATGCTGTCATTAACTTGACTGAACATTGTTCATTACATTCTGTGTAAATGTATGTATAGCAGATAGTTGATAGTCGTTTCTCTATATTAATTTAACACATGACTGTAATGAGTCATGATGACAAGACATTAAGTCAGTTTCTTGATACAGGAGGTTCCCAGTGGAATGTGATGTTAACTAACCAGAGTAATGTTGTCACGGTCTATAAAAGTTCTCAGTGCCTCCATGCCTCTCCCACAATTATATAACAATGTTATGACAGATATTGAAATGTTATGTCTGTTGACATGAGATGTCTTGAAAGGCAGAGCAGTCGCTGTCTACAGTAGCAGAACGCAGTGGGTCTGTTTGTGTCTGCACACCCTCTGTCTACAGTAGCAGAACGCAGTGGGTCTGTTTGTGTCTGCACACCCTCTGTGTACAGTAGCAGAACGCAGTGGGTCTGTTTGTGTCTGCACACCCTCTGTGTACAGTAGCAGAACGCAGTGGGTCTGTTTGTGTCTGCACACCCTCTGTCTACAGTAGCAGAACGCAGTGGGTCTGTTTGTGTCTGTACAGCCTCTGTCTACAGAAGCAGAACGCAATGGGTCTGTTTGTGTCTGCACACCCTCTGTGTACAGTAGCAGAACGCAGTGGGTCTGTTTGTCTGCACACCCTCTGTCTACAGTAGCAGAACGCAGTGGGTCTGTTTGTGTCTGCACACCCTCTGTGTACAGTAGCAGAACGCAGTGGGTCTGTTTGTGTCTGCACACCCTCTGTGTACAGTAGCAGAACCCAGTGGGTCTGTTTGTGTCTGTACACCCTCTGTCTACAGTAGCAGAACACAGTGGGTCTGTTTATGTCTGCACAGCCAATTAGCAAGTGCAGCAGAGGATGCCAGTGCCGCTACAGGCATTAAGACACATATGGCACTAGTGGAACCAACAAGTTGAAACAAACTCTGCACCATTGTGTGTTTATCAGGAAAAGGCTTCATATTACCACCCTCACTCTCCTAAATATACATGACAGAACACATACAGTGGACTACAGATTATTTAAACAGCGGTGTCCTTCTGTCACTTACTAAGAATAGCCCTGTCAAGATTATCATTGTGCTCCTTACTCCCATAGCACTGAAACTCACTAAAGGGAATATTATTTTCCATTCTGGGAAGTGGATTGTTTATTGTTCCAGCAGAACAAAAGTCAAGCATAGGGCCTTATGTGGCCATGTAAATGTTTTGTTTTGATGTTCACTCTGTTTTGGGGTGAGATGCAGCCTGTTAATCGTTTTGTGCCACTGATTTATTCATGAATTCACAAATCGTAATTAAATAAATATATACTAGCTTCAGCACTCACAGATGCTGTGAACATGTAGGCCCAGTGGGGATTTGGCTGGAAAATGCAAGACCACACCTGTATCTTAAGAATTGAACCAATGCAAATATTCATTAAAACATCTCCTGAAATGTTTGTGCAGAGGTTGAAAGAGCAATGACTCTGGTGGCTGAATCATCTAGAATCATTCACAGATGTACATACACATACTGATTATGTTGTCTCAAACCTTATCATTATCTAACATAAATATCTACATTGGATTACTTTGGTACCGTCATAATGAACTAGAAACAATTAAGTGGGTTTGTTTAAACACCATAACACCCTTTCAAACAAACACCATGGTAAAATATATTGAAATTATTTGTTTTACTTCGTCTAATATGATACATAGCTATTCATTGACAGTCTCCTGAGATTGTTTGAGGAACAGTGTTGATTCCCAGCATGCTCAGTGTGCCAGGTTGAGCAGTCAGAGAGGTTGAAAATGTTGTGAGAAGGGGAGAAAGGAATATCACATGTAAATACAAAATTCAAAATAATATTGGGAGAGATGTTGAGATTAAATGACTGTAGAAAAGCTTATTTGAGGATCACTCTGGAGAATGTGTGTGGGTGTGCCTCGGTAAGTCACACAGATTACAGTCATGGCATTTCAATAAGTTTAGCGTTCCATTTCCAGGATCACGCGTTGTTCGGTTGTGACTCTCACCTATATATTTTCGTTTTTTTTGTGAGACGCTGTTGACATGGATGCAGCGAATACAATGTTTTTCACCCTCCTCTCGGTCAAAATGAGCCCTTCGACAAAAGAAAAGAAGAAAAAACCCATGTAATTTCTGGCTCATGCACAGCAGATCATAATAGAACAGTACTCTAATCAAAGGCTGTCATGGCAGAATATTCATGTATCCTATCAGTTTGTGAAGCAGGTTAAAGCTCAGACTTCCATCAATCACCACCACTGCTGAAGAACAGACAACGCACAGCTTAATCGCAAATCAATCTAAATTCACTTTATTGGATTATTTCATATAGTACGAGACAAAACATGACCGATTACTACACACAATTGTTCACGCCTTATTATACCAAGCTTCATGGAATGAAATTAAATGCCACCAACATTGAAAAGCACTTTAAATCATGGAGCTGTCAAGTCCAAATGTTGCCTACTACCCTATCATTATTCACTATCCACAGTGTTTCTGACACTGACGTCAGACTGTTTAACTCCAAGCTTATCTGTATTCAACTGTTTTCCATTTCTAGCAGACATGCAGTTTGAAGGCATGAGACTGACTGTAATGGGAAGGCAACAGTATCTCCTATGACCTGAGACTTAGACAGACTCTTGCAAAGTAACAAAGAGAGGCTAAGCTAAAAAGAGACACCACTTATCCAGACGCCAATGCTTGCAACGTCCAAGAAGATGAAAAGATGTGAGATGCCTTAGCCTTAGCAACAGGCCGGAATACCAGGGCGGAATAACAGGCCGGAAATTACACCGACAGCAAAATATGGTCTGATTCAGTAGCCTCCGAAGCAGTGCCAACAAAATGTAAAGGCCCAATGAGCATTGTGCTGAACCTGCGCCACTTTGAGAGTGACTTGTCAACAGTCCGTTGTCTCTTCCCGTTATACTGTGCATCAGTTTCTTGATTTCTTTCTTTAATAAGAAATATACAGTGTATACAGTTGAAGTCGGCAGTTTACATATACCTTAGCCAAGTACATTTAAACTCAGTTTTTCACTTTTCCTGACATTTAATCCTAGTTTAAATTCCCTGTTTTAGGTCAGTTAGGATCACCACTTTATTTTAAGAATGTGAAATTTAAGAATTATAGTAGAGAGAATGATTTATTTCAGCTTCTATTTATTTCATCACATTCCCAGTGGGTCAAAAGTTTACATACACTCAATTAGTATTTGGTAGCATTGCCTTTAAATTGTTTGGGTCAAACGTTTTGGGTAGCCTTCCACAAGTTTCCCACAATAAGTTAGGTGAATTTTGGCCCATTCCTCCTGACAGAGCTGGTGTAACTGAGTCAGGTTTGTAGGCCTCCTTGCTCACACACGCTTTTTCAGTTCAGCCCACACATTTTCTATGGGATTGAGGTTAGGGCTTTGTGATGGCCACTCCAATACCTTGACTTTGTTTTCCTTAAGCCATTTTGCCACAACTTTGGAAGTATGTTTGGGGTCATTGTCCATTTGGAAGACCAATTTGCGAACAAGCTTTAAGACAGATGTCCCGAGATGTTGCTTCAATATATCCACATAATTGTCATTCCTCATGATGTCATCTATTTTGTGAAGTGCACCTGTCCCTCCTGCAGCAAAGCATCCCCACAACATGATGCTGCCACCCCTGTGCTTCATGGTTGGGATGGTGTTCTTCAGCTTACAAGCCTCCCCCTTTTTCCTCCAAACAGTTCTATTTTTGTTTCATCAGACCAGAGGACATTTCTCCAAAAAGTATAATCTTTGTCCACATGTGCAGTTGCAAACCGTAGTCTGGCTTTTTTATGGCGATTTTGGAGAAGTGGCTTCTTCCTTGCTGAGCGGCCTTTTAGGTTATGTCGATATTGGACTAGTTTTACTGTGGATATAGATGCTTTTGTACCTCTTTCCTCCAGCCTCTTCACAAGGTCCTTTGCTGTTGTTCTGGGATTGATTTGCACTTTTCGCACCGAAGTACCTTAATCTTTAGTAGACAGAATGCGTCTCCTTCCAGCGCGGTATGACGGCTGCATGGTCCCATGGTGTTTATTCTTGCGTACTAGTCTTTGTACAGATTAACATGGTACCTTCAGGCGTTTGGAAATTGTTCCCAAGGATGAACCAGACTTGTGGAGGTCTACAATTTATTTTCTGAGGTCTTGGCTGATTTCTTTTGATTTTCGCATAATGTCGACCAAAGGGGCACTGACTTTGAAGGTAGGCCTTGAAATACATCCACAGGTAAACCTCCAATTGACTCAAATGATGCCAATTAGCCTATCAGAAGCTTCTAAAGCCATGGCATCATTTTCAGGAAATTGATACAGTGAATGGAATTGTGATACAGTGAATTATAAGTGAAATAATCTGCCTGTAAACAATTGTTGGAAAAATTACTTGTCATGCAGTTTTTCAACAAGAAATTTGTGGAGTGGTTGAAAAACTAGTTTTAATGACTCCAGCCTAAGTGTAGGTAAACTTCAGACTTCAACTTCATAATTTGTATTATTTGTGTACTTGATTGGCATTTCATTATATTGCTAGGAAATAGTAACATAAGCATTTAGCTGCACCTGCAATAACATCTGCTAAATTGTGTATGCGGTCAATAAACTTTGATTTTATTTATAATGATATTAAGTTGCAATTGGGATCAGTGTAAGGCCACATCCATAGGTGAGATTCATGATACCCTGGGTCTCGGTGGAACCTACTTACCTTGATTCATAACATTGCTTCTCATCTCTGCAAGTGTAACTGTTACGCTGCTCCCACATCTGTCATCAACGTCTTTCTGAAACATGACAATGCTTAATTAAAATGGTCCTTGTCTTTGACTCATGACATGTGATGACCTATGAAACGTTTGGATTCTGTCTTGCATTACAATTTCATTGTGTGGAAAGAATTACACCACGCAGTCGTTACCCAGGGGCGTGATCACGCATACTGGATAGCAATGTGATTTGCTCTACTTCACCAGTTGTGCATCCTGCCCGGAGGGCAGAGGCTTTAATAGTTAAAATGCTTAGATTTGTTGGGGGTGGATAATGGTAACAGTTAAATGGTATCATAGAATGACTTGTGTAAACTAGACAGCTATCAAAAACGTCATATGCTTTGTAATAAAAACAAGGGTACTATGAATGCATTTAATTATTAACAATTGCAAAAAAAATGTTTGCAAACCACCAAAACCTGATAGGATGGGATCGGATGTATGTCCACGGGACGGTTGAGCCAACGTAGGCTAATGCGATTAGCATGAGGTTGTAAGTAACAAGAACATTTCCCAGGACATAGACATGTCTGATATTGGCAGAAAACTTAAATTATTGTTAATCTAACTGCACTGTCCAATGTACAGTAGCTATTACAGTGAAATAATACCATGTTATTGTTTGAGGAGAGTGCACAGTTTTGAACATGAAAAGTTATTAATAAACAAATTAGTCACATTTGGGCAGTCTTGATACTACATTTTTAACAGAAATACAATGGTTCATTGGATCGGTCTGAAACTTTGCACATAGACGGCTGCCATCTAGTGGCCAAAATCGAATACATTATGGCCTTTCTCTTGCATTTCAAAGATGATGGTACAAAAAAATCAGAATGGTTGTTTTTTTCTTTGTATTATCTTTTACCAGATCTATTGTGTTATATTATCCTACATTCCTATCACATTTACACAAACTTCAAAGTGTTTCCTTTCAAATGGTAACAAGAATATACATATCCTTGCTTCAGACAGTTTGATTTGGGTATGACATTTTAGGCACAAAAAAACAAAACAAAAAAGGGTGTGGATCCTTAAGAGGTTGAAAAAACTAGACATTGCATAGAATTGGATGGAGCACCCTCTAAATGTATGCAACACCCTCTAAATATATGCAACACCATCTCTAAATGTATGCAACACCCTCTACATTTATGCAACATCCTCTCTGAATTTATGCAACACCATCTAAATGTATGCAACAACCTCTCTGAATGTATGCATCACCCTCTGAATGCATGCAACACTCTCCCATAATGTATGCAATACCCTCCAAATGTATGCAACACCCTCTCTGAACGTATGTAACACCCTCTCTACATGGATGCAACACCCTCTAAATGTATGCAACAGCCTGTAAATATATGCAAAACCCTACAAATACATGCAACACCCTCTAAATGTATGCAAAACCCTACAAATGTATGCAACACCCTCCAAATGTATGCAACACCCTCCAAATGTATGCAACACCCTCCAAATGTATGCAATACCCTCCAAATGTATGCAATACCCTCCAAATGTATGCAACACCCTACAAATGTATGCAACACCCTCCAAATGTAGGCAACAACCTCTAAATGTATGCAACACCCCCACCAAATGTATGCAACACATTCTCTGAATGTTTGCAACACCGTCTAAATGTATTCAACACCCTCTAAATGTATGCAACACCCTCACTACATGTATGCAACACCCTCTAAATGTATGCAACACCCTCTCTACATGTATGCAACACCCTCTCTACATGTATGCAACACCCTCTCTACATGTATGCAACACCCTCTCTACATGTATGCAACACCCTCTCTACATGTATGCAACACCCTCTCTTCATGGATGCAACACCCTCTCTACATGTATGCAACACCCTCTCTTCATGGATGCAACACCCTCTCTACATGTATGCAACACCCTCTCTACATGTATGCAACACCCTCTCTTCATGGATGCAACACCCTCTAAATGTATGCAAAACCCTACAAATGTATGCAACACCCTCCAAATGTATGCAACACCCTCCAAATGTATGCAACACCCTCCAAATGTATGCAATACCCTCCAAATGTATGCAATACCCTCCAAATGTATGCAACACCCTACAAATGTATGCAACACCCTCCAAATGTATGCAACAACCTCTAAATGTATGCAACACCCCCACCAAATGTATGCAACACATTCTCTGAATGTTTGCAACACCGTCTAAATGTATTCAACACCCTCTAAATGTATGCAACACCCTCACTACATGTATGCAACACCCTCTAAATGTATGCAACACCCTCTCTACATGTATGCAACACCCTCTAAATGTATGCAACACCCTCTCTACATGTATGCAACACCCTCTCTACATGTATGCAACACCCTCTCTACATGTATGCAACACCCTCTCTACATGTATGCAACACCCTCTCTACATGTATGCAACACCCTCTCTACATGTATGCAACACCCTCTCTACATGTATGCAACACCCTCTAATTGTATACAACACCCTTTCTAAATGTATTCAACACTAAATGTGCAACACACTATAAAATGTATGCAACACACTATAAATGTATGCAACTTCCTCTCTAAACATATGCAACTTCCTCTCTAAATGTATTCAACACCCTCTAAATATATGCAACACCCTCTACATTTATACAGTGTTATCAACATTTATGTTTATTATGATCTTTTTGTTTTTACAGTTGATCATAACATCTTACAAACAAATCATGTGCTCTTGTAAATGTCTTTATTTACTGCTTTACCTGCATATTAGTGCATCTGAAAGAATCCCCCAAAAATTGAGATTTCTGAGGAAAACAATCAAACAAAAATGTAAAGTATGTACGCCATCGTCATGTCCTTGGCCTTTAGGTTAATTAAAACATTTTGAAACATTCACATTTCTTTAGATTTTTTCCTCATGGCTCAAGGTCATTCACTCTAAGTCTACAGGCTCCCATAATGTGGATTTTAATCAATTATATTCAAAGTAAATTAACAATGAGATGGAGTGTTTAATGTGTCTTGGCTTCAAAGGTCAGATCTCAGAAAAGGGAATAAATGTATGCAACCCCCTATAAATGTATGCAACACCCTCTAAATGTATGCAACACCCTCTCTGAAAGTATGCAACACCCTAACTAAATGTATGCAACACCCTCTCTGAATGTATGCAACACACTCTCTGAATGTATGCAACACCCAAACTAAATGTATGCAACACCCTCTCTAAATGTATGCTAAACGCTTTCTAAATGAATGCAACACCCTCGAAATGTGTTTTTAAATGTATGCAACATCCTCCAAATGAACACAACTCTCTCTCTAAATATACACAACACCCTCTCTAAATGTATATAACACTTTATCTAAATGTATGCTACACCCTCTAAATGTATGCAAAACTATCTCTAAATGTATGCTACACCCTCTAAATGTATGCAAAACTCTCTGAATGTATGCAAAACTCTCTCTGAATGTATGCAAAACTCTCTGAATGTATGCAACACCCTCTAAATGTATGCAACACCTTCTAAATGTATGCAACACCATCTCTAAATGTATGCAACACCCTCTAAATGTATGCAACACCATCTCTAAATGTATACAACACCATCTCTAAATGTATACAACACCATCTCTAAATGTATACAACACCATCTCTAAATGTATACAACACCATCTCTAAATGTATACAACACCATCTCTAAATGTATGCAACACCATCTCTAAATGTATGCAACACCATCTCTAAATGTATACAACACCATCTCTAAATGTATACAACACCATCTCTAAATGTATACAACACCATCTCTAAATGTATACAACACCATCTCTAAATGTATGCAACACCATCTCTGAATGTATGCAACACCATCTCTAAATGTATACAACACCCTCTAAATATATGCAACACCATCTCAGAATGTATGCAACACCATCTCTAAATGTATACAACACCCTCTAAATGTATGCAACACCATCTCTGAATGTATGCAACACCATCTCTGAATGTATGCAACACCATCTCAGAATGTATACAACACCATCTCTAAATGTATGCAACACCATCTCTAAATGTATGCAACACCATCTCTAAATGTATACAACACCATCTCTAAATGTATACAACACCATCTCTAAATGTATACAACACCATCTCTAAATGTATACAACACCATCTCTAAATGTATGCAACACCATCTCTAAATGTATGCAACACCATCTCTAAATGTATACAACACCCTCTAAATGTATGCAACACCATCTCTGAATGTATGCAACACCATCTCTAAATGTATACAACACCCTCTCTAAATGTTTGCAGCAACATCTAAATGTATGCAAAACTCTCTCTGAATGTATGCAACACCCTCTAAATGTATGCAAAACTCTCTCTGAATGTATGCAACACCTTCTCAATGTATGCGACACCCTCTAAATGTATGCAAAACCCTCTCTGAATATATGCAACACCCTCTAAATGTATGCAAAACCCTCTTTGAATGTATGCAACACCCTCTCTGAATGTATGCAACACCCTCTAAATATATGCAACACCATCTAAATGTATGCAACACCCTCTAAATGTATGCAACACCCTCTAAATGTATGCAACACCCTCTAAATGTATGCAACACCCTCTAAATGTATGCAACACCCTCTAAATGTATGCAACACCCTCTAAATGTATGCAACACCCTCTACATTTATACAGTGTTACCAACATTTATGTTTATTATGATCCTTTTTGTTTTTACAGTTGATCATAACATCTTACAAACAAATGAAATGCTCTTGTAAATGTCTTTATTTACTGCTTTATTGGCATATTAGAGCATCTGAAAGAGTCCAAAATGTTTTGAGCTTTCTGAAGAAAACAATCCCACAAAAGATGTATGTACACCATCATTCTGTCCTTGGCCGTTAGCTAAATTAAAACATCTTGAAACGTTCATGTTTCTTTAGTTCTTTTCCTCATGGCTCAAGGTCCCTCACTCTAAGTCTACAGGCTCACATAATGTGGATTTTAATCAATTATATTCAAAGTAAATGAACAATGAGATGGAGTGTTTTTTATGTCTTGGCTTCAAGCTCAGGTCTCAGAAAAAGGAATAAATGGAGTCCTTGACTACGCCATCTGTTTGCCTACATCTCGACACTGAGTGTACAAAACATTAAGAACACCTTCTTAAAGAAACTTTATAATGATTAATGAATGCATTAGTAAACAACAATAGTTGTGTATTCATGATACTGTGAAGACTGAAAATAAGGATCCTGTGAGCTGGATCTTAGTGGAAGGATGGACAGAAAAAACAGATTATACATTTTGAACCGAAAATTAGTAGGAATGTTCAAGGATATTCTATAAGGATGCATTCCATTTGTGCTGGGGTGAGTGGCAATCATAACACATGTAGATTTAACATTTCTTAAAAATGGAACTGACAACATTTTAGCAACATTACATGTTATTCAAATCTGTTCATATACACCCCCAGGAATATATATATTTTTTTTACATTTTCAGACAAGTGAGCACTTAGATATGGTCATTTTCACATTTTCATAAATTCTTAGAATGTTCGGGAATTACGTACAGTACCAGTCAAAAGTTTGGACACACCTACTCATTCCAGAGCTTTACTTTATTTTTTACTATTTTCTACATTGTGGAATAATAGTGAAGACATCAACGCTATGAAATAACACATAAGGAATCATGTAGTAACCAAAAAAGTGTAAAACAAATCAAAATATATTTTATATTTGAGATTCTTCAAAGTAGCTGCCCTTTGCCTTGATGACAGCTTTGCACACTCTTGGCATTCTCTTAACCAGCTTCATGCGGTAGTCACCTGGAATGCATTTCATTTAACAGGTGTGCCTTGTTAAAAGTGAATTTGTGGAATTTCTTTCCTTCTTAATGTGTTTTGAGCCAGTCAGTTGTGTTGTGACAAGGTGGGGGTGGTATACAGAAGATAACGCTTTTTGGTAAAAGACCAAGTCCATATTATTTCAAGAACAGCTCAAATAAGCAAAGAGAAACAAAAGTCCATCATTACTTTAAGACATGGTCAGTCAATGCGTAAAATTGTGTGCAGTCGCAAAAAATATCAAGAGCTAAGATGAATCTGGCTCTCATGAGGACCGCCACAGGAAAGGAAGACCCAGAGTTACCTCTGCTGCAGAGGATAAGTTCATTAGAGTTAACTGCACCTCAGATTGCAGCCCAAACAAATGCTTCACAGAGTAACAGACACATCTTAACATCATCTGTTCAGAGGAGACTGCATGAATCAGGCCTTCATGGTAGAATTGCTGCAAAGAAACAACTACTGAAGGACACCAATAAGACAAAGAGACTTGCTTGGGCCAAGAAACATGAGCAATGGACATTAGACCGGTGACAATCTATCCTTCGGTCTGATGAGTCCAAATTTGAGATTTTGGTTCCAACCGCCATTTCTTTGTGAGACGCAGAGTAGGTGAACAGATCATCTCCACATGGGTGGTTCCCACCGTGAAGCATGCACAGGGTGGCATGTAGCCTCTTGGTTAGAGTGTTGGCCTAGTAACCAAAAGGTTGGTGGATCTGATCCCTGAGATGCCCCAGAACAAGGCAGTTAACCCACTCTAAGTCATTGTAAATAAGAATTTGTTCTTAACTAACTTGCCTAACTAAAAAAAAAAAATGGAGGAGGAGGCTGGTGACACTGTCTGTGATTTATTCAGAATTCAAGTCATACACATTACCCCTTTTTCTCCCCAATTTCGTGGTATCCAATTGTTGTAGTAGCTACTATCTTGTCTCATCGCTACAACTCCCGTACGGGCTCGGGAGAGACGAAGGTTGAATGTCATGCGTCCTCCGATACACAACCCAACCAGCCGCACTGCTTCTTAACACAGCTCGCATCCAACCCGGAAGCCAGCCGCACCAATGTGTCGGAGGCTACACCGTGCACCTGGCAACTTTGGCTAGCGCGCAGTGCGCCTGGACCGCCCCAGGAGTCACTGGTGCGCAATGAGACAAGGACATCCCTACCGACCAAGCCCTCCCTAACCCGGACGACGCTAGGCCAATTGTGCATCGCCCCACGGACCTCCCGGTCGCGGCAGGTTACGACAGAGCCTGGGTGCGAACCCTGGTTTGCGCTTAGTGGGACTATAATTTGTTTTTCAACAGGACAATGACCCAACACACCTCCAAGCTGTGTAAGAGAATTTTGAGAGTGATGGAGTGCTGCGTCAGATGACCTGGCCTCCACAACCACCCAACCTCCACCCAAATGCAATGGTTTTGGATGAGTTGGACCGCAAAGTGAACGAAAAGCAGACAACAGGGCTCAGCATGTGTGGGAACTCCTTCAAGACTGTTGGAAACACATTCCAGATGAAGCTGGTTGAGAGAATGCCAAGAGTGTGCAAAGCTGTCATCAAGGCAAAGGGTGGCTACTTTGAAGATTCTCAAATATAAAATATATTTTGATTTGTTTAACAGTTGTTTGGTTACTACATGATTCCGTGTATTTTTTCATAGTTTTGATGTCTTCACTGTTATTCTACAATGTAGAAAATAGTCTAAATAATATTTTGACTGGTACTGTATTTTAAGGCATTTGTGAAAATTCAATAGCAATAAAGATAGAGTGTGGAAAGCGGTCGTGCTTTTGGACAATTAATCGACACTGCAGGAAATACAACCTAATAAAAACATCTGTATCGTACAGGACGGAGTCTATGCAGACCAGTGCACTACAGCCAATCAGAGCTACAGTAGGCCTTTATGCAAATAAGCCATTTGCCATACAGGCCTGCCATCATTCAATTTGAACTGGACTGTGTGTTTACAGGCAGTTGCAACACCGCAACTTTAGATCATGAGAACGCATTTGCCAAAAGCTGAAAAAACACACCTGAATGGATTTCTGCAAATATGGAAATACCACAGGAGTCCTTTTACATTTGGGAACTTTACAGTCCTATTGATCAAACAACCATGAAAAGGTTAGGCTCTCTCCCTCTGTTATGCACATCAACAAAAACAAGAACAACAACAAATGCTAGTCAAGGCGAGATGAGCTCAAATCTAACGAGGGAACACTAGGTAAACTCTCTCAAACCTTTTCAGATAGTTGGCCATCCAAATTGCACTGATAAACGATAGGGGAATAGTAGCCTCCTCATCCTTCTGCAGCTTGCCTGCCAATGCATGCTTTCCCAACCCAAGTGTTGATAACTGAATGGGAACTTGCCTGCCCGCCCATTTGACTGACAAATAGATAAGGGTGCGTTCAAAATTGCCTCCAGTGTGTCAGTGTGCTCTGGGTCTTTCGTAAATTCAGAGCGTTGTCAGATTGTCTGTTTGTAAATTCAGTTTCATTCTCTGAGTGTTCAGAGCGCACACTGCACGACTGACACTGGACGCTCTGGCCGAGGAGTAGGCAGTCAAGCACCCAAGCTAACTGGCTAAAGTTAGCTTGCTTCCTAGCTACTTCCTGACATCAATGAGAGAACACCTCACTCTGACCATTTTACTCACCCTAGCAGAGTTGGTTAGGCTGGTTACATGTTATCTAAAGCAATCAGAGTAGTAATCAGAGTGAATTTACGAACGCTAACTGGATAACAGTTTTTCAAGTTCAGCATAGCTAGCTAGAAGGCGATTCAAACGTTTTGCTAGCTAACCAAATGACACCTGAATCTAACTGTAGCCACCGAAAAATGATATGGGGGGGGAGAGTCGATCACTCACCCACTCCTCCAATCACATGGCATGCCTCGTATCAGCTAGCTAGCTAATGTTAGGCTCCGTGTTTTTAGCTTGCTAAATTTAGAGCTACATAAATAGAGACGCTAACCTATTACCTACATTATGACTGACTTGATCATTGCCCTTGCTAGTTTGATTGCAATAAAATTCAGAGCCTTTGAAACTGAAAGAGTGCTTCCCGAGTGAGTGGAGGCAGCAAACAATGTACCAGGTAGATGTGATTTACAACCTGATAGCAATATTTTTTGGACGACCAAGAAATGTATTGGTGAATTATATCAATCATGCATTGAACTGCATCCATCTATTCTGCCAACAATGCCTTAGTGAACATCATTGAATTTTAAGTCAAATAGAACCTATTTTTAAAACCTCTTATAAAGTTAGTTTTGTAGCATAAACTGGGAGTTTGATATTTTTGATTGATATTATGATTGTCTGTTTGTTTCATATCTGCAAAGTAGTTGAAACACTGTCAGTTCCACTTTAATGAAGAACAATTTTCTCATCCATATCTTTAGGATGTACGTGATGATATCAATTTGAATTGCACGACTGATTCAATGAAGCATTGGATTCGATCTACCTTGCCTGAAACACAACACATGAAGGGAGCCCAATGGAGAAAAATGAAACCAGAAGGGAAGGTGCATTTGAGAATTTGCCCCACAACACAGATGGTGAAAATGTTCATAGGATATTCTTCATTCACCTCCTTAGAAAGCTTCACACACTATTACCTTTTCACTCCCACATGGAAAGGAATCGTAATTGATATTGACGTTTTAGAGAAAGTAAATGGTTAATGGTTGTTAAAGTATTATTTTAGCATGAGAGAAGAGGGGATATCATTTGTATGAGGTCATATTGTTTAGGATAGGATAAGTTGAAATTTAATGTCCCAAGCGGAAAATTGTCTAAGACACACGGTTCTGTTGCATACAAACAAACACTGTATATTACACACTCAACATAATACTATATACAGTACATTACACGTTACCCTTATCACCATATACTTCTCAAATAGCCACATACTGTATATATACTTAACGGTATAATACTTAGCATATTCCCTTATTCTGTCAGTGGAGTACTAACACAGATCAGCTTTACCTATTGCTGATTAGGTATTTGATGGACATGGGAATGAAGGACTGCTTATACTTGTTCAGCTGTAGAGACCCTATAACATCTGCCTGAGGGAGGGAGGAACCCTATAGCGTCTGCCTGAGGGAGGAAGGAACCCTATAGCATCTGCCTGAGGGAGGGAGGAACCCTATAACATCTGCTTGAGGAGAGGAGGAACCCTATAGCGTCTGCCTGAGGAGAGGAGGGACGAACCCTATAGCATCTGCCTGAGGGAGGAAGGAACCCTATAGCATCTGCTTGAGGAGAGGAGGAACCCTATAGCGTCTGCCTGAGGAGAGGAGGGACGAACCCTATAGCATCTGCCTGAGGGAGGGAGGAACCCTATAACATCTGCCTGAGGGAGGGAGGAACCCTATAGCGTCTGCCTGAGGGAGGGAGGAACCCTATAGCATCTGCCTGAGGGAGGAAGGAACCCTATAGCGTCTGCCTGAGGAGAGGAGGAACCCTATAGCATCTGCTTGAGGAGAGGAGGAACCCTATAGCGTCTGCCTGAGGAGAGGAGGGACGAACCCGATAGCATCTGCCTGAGGGAGGGAGGAACCCTATAACATCTGCCTGAGGGAGGGAGGAACCCTATAGCATCTGCCTGAGGAGAGGAGGGACCCTGTAGCGTCTGCCTGAGGAGAGGAGGAACCCTATAACATCTGCCTGAGGGAGGGAGGAACCCTATAGCGTCTGCCTGAGGGAGGAAGGAACCCTATAGCGTCTGCCTGAGGGAGGGAGGAACCCTATAGCATCTGCTTGAGGAGAGGAGGAACCCTATAGCGTCTGCCTGAGGGAGGGAGGAACCCTATAGCATCTGCTTGAGGAGAGGAGGAACCCTATAGCGTCTGCCTGAGGGAGGGAGGAACCCTATAGCATCTGCTTGAGGAGAGGAGGAACCCTATAGCGTCTGCCTGAGGGAGGGAGGAACCCTATAGGGTCTGCCTGAGGAGAGGAGGAACCCTATAGCGTCTGCCTGAGGGAGGGAGGAACCCTATAGCATCTGCTTGAGGAGAGGAGGAACCCTATAGCGTCTGCCTGAGGGAGGGAGGAACCCTATAGCATCTGCTTGAGGAGAGGAGGAACCCTATAGCGTCTGCCTGAGGAGAGGAGGGACGAACCCGATAGCATCTGCCTGAGGGAGGGAGGAACCCTATAACATCTGCCTGAGGGAGGGAGGAACCCTATAGCATCTGCCTGAGGAGAGGAGGGACCCTGTAGCGTCTGCCTGAGGAGAGGAGGAACCCTATAACATCTGCCTGAGGGAGGGAGGAACCCTATAGCGTCTGCCTGAGGGAGGAAGGAACCCTATAGCGTCTGCCTGAGGGAGGGAGGAACCCTATAGCATCTGCTTGAGGAGAGGAGGAACCCTATAGCGTCTGCCTGAGGGAGGGAGGAACCCTATAGCATCTGCTTGAGGAGAGGAGGAACCCTATAGCGTCTGCCTGAGGGAGGGAGGAACCCTATAGCATCTGCTTGAGGAGAGGAGGAACCCTATAGCGTCTGCCTGAGGGAGGGAGGAACCCTATAGGGTCTGCCTGAGGAGAGGAGGAACCCTATAGCGTCTGCCTGAGGGAGGGAGGAACCCTATAGCATCTGCTTGAGGAGAGGAGGAACCCTATAGCGTCTGCCTGAGGGAGGGAGGAACCCTATAGCATCTGCTTGAGGAGAGGAGGAACCCTATAGCGTCTGCCTGAGGGAGGGAGGAACCCTATAGGGTCTGCCTGAGGAGAGGAGGGACCCTATAGGGTCTGCCTGAGGGAGGGAGGAATCCTATAGCATCTGCCTGAGGGAGGGAGGAACCCAATAGTGTCTGCCTGAGGAGAGGAGGGACCCTGTAGGGTCTGCCTGAGGAGAGGAGGGAGGAACCCAATAGTGTCTGCCTGAGGAGAGGAGGGACCCTATAGGGTCTGCCTGAGGAGAGGAGGGACCCTATAGGGTCTGCCTGAGGAGATGTGGGACCCTATAGGGTCTGCCTGAGGAGAGGAGGGACCCTATAGTGTCTGCCTGAGGGAGGGAGGAACCCTATAGCATCTGCCTGAGGGAGGGAGGAACTCTATAGCATCTGCCTGAGGAGAGGAGGGACCCTGTGCCTGAGGAGAGGAGGGACCCTATAGGGTCTGCCTGAGGGAGGGAGGAACCCTATAGCATCTGCTTGAGGAGAGGAGGGACCCTGTAGTGTCTGCCTGGGGAGAGGAGGGACCCTATAGGGTCTGCCTGAGGAGAGGAGGGACCCTATAGGGTCTGCCTGAGGAGAGGAGGGACCCTATAGCATCTGCCTGAGGAGAGGAGGAACCCTATAGTGTCTGCCTGAGGAGAGGAGGGACCCTATAGGGTCTGCCTGAGGAGAGGAGGGACCCTATAGGGTCTGCCTGAGGAGAGGAGGGACCCTATAGCATCTGCCTGAGGAGAGGAGGGAGCCTATAGCGTCTGCCTGAGGAGAGGAGGGACCCTATAGCGTCTGCCTGAGGAGAGGAGGGAACCTATAGGGTCTGCATGAGGGGAGGAGGAACCCTATAACATCTGACTGATGGGAGGAAGGACCCCATAGGGTCTGTCTGAGGGGAGGAGGGACCCTATAGCGTCTGCCTGGGGGGAGGAGCTTATACTGAAAGTAAAGTACATGGGAGAGAACATACTTTTTTTTGCACTTGTTTGGTAGTCTGTTCAAAAATAGTCTGCAGGGAGGGATGTTGCCTCACACCCATGACCTTCATGGCAGTATGTATCAGGCGGGCAATTTGGGTTTTCAGTTGGACTGATAAATTGCTATGCCAGACCGTGGTGCCGTATCTCAGGATACTCTATATGAACGCATGGTGGAAAATGTGCATTATTTTCTGGGAAACTTCAAAAACCCTGAGTCTCTGTAGGAAATAGAGGCGTTGGTGGACTCTGCAGCAGACACTCTCTACTTGGACCTCCCAGCTCAGGATATTGTCCAAGTGTACACCCAGGTACTGGTACCAACTAACCTGTGCTATGTAGGCATTGTGGACAACCACAGGCAGGCACATGGCCACAGACTCATTTGGGGTCAAACACCGTCTCCTCCATTTTCTTTACATTGAGGATGAGATCGTGATCATCACACCACTTGACAAACCTTTGAATCTCTGACCTGTACACAGTAATATCAGCATCTTTATACAACCGACCGAGAGTGGAGTTAACATTAGAATAATTGACAATATATTTACCAGGATTACTGCATGTGCATTCATTTGTGTACAGTGTGAATAAGATGGGTGAACTTACACAACCCTGCGGGGCCCCTGTGCTAATGTCTCTTGCCTTAGAGAGGGTACTGTTAACTCTAACCTGTTGAGTATTGTAATTCAGAGAGGGTACTGTTAACTCTAACCTGTTGAGTATTGTAATTTAGAGAGGGTACTGTTAACTCTAACCTGTTGAGTACAGCTAGTCAGGAATGAGTGGTACCACCTTATGGTACAGGGGTTAACACCCATCTGCTTTACTGGCTGAGGAGGACATATGGCTGTATTGTGCTAAAAACTGAACTGAAATCAATAAATAACAGTCTAGCATAGGCCTTGAGGTTTTCCAGATGCTTAACAATGAGAGGCGGTATGGTGTTGATAGGGATTTAGAAGAAATCAACAGTTGGGCAATTTATTTCATACCTTCAAAGCCCATATGGTGTAGTCTGATGGGTTAATAGTAATGTATTAAAATGAATGGCGCTGTCCACTTCCCATTGATGTCATGTTGATGTGGTAATAATGTACATTAGGGCACATGGCCTCTCTTCCAGGTGTTTTTATATCTCAGTGCGAGTACTGCACCACAGCTTTGATATCTCCATATTGATCTTACCAAAGAGCGGGACAGTATTGAACATTTGTTGAAATGTGTTCTGTGACGTGAAGTGCGACATATTTTGAAAAAACTATGGAACCTATTCAATCAAGCACGGTTATCAAGTTTCAGAGACTCAATCCAACACTCTGGGTTTCAATCAAACACAGACAGACTTCTGGGAATAAGGACTCCTCTTGATAGGCAATAAGGAAAAGTGGATGGAATGTGTTTTATTGACCTGTGACTGTAGTCACTAAAAGGACATTCAGATGTAGGATTTTAATTTGATCATTTTGTTGAAGGAGGACTTTACTGCAATGCAGGACGTTTAAAACGTGTAGTATATTTGAGGTTTAAAAAAGGCTTCTGGAGTTTGTAATTTCCACTTAGAAATTTCTGAGATAAATGTGTCACACTCTGATCTGTTTCACCTGTTTTTGTGCTTGTCTCCACCCCCCTCCAGGTGTCACCCATCTCAAATCAAATCAAATCAAATTGTATTGGTCACATACACATGGTTAGCAGATGTTAATGCGAGTGTAGCGAAATGCTTGTGCTTCTAGTTCCGAAAGAGCAGTAATAACAAGTAATCTAACCATTTCACAACAACTACCTTATACACACAAGTGTAAAGGGATGAATACGAATATATGGATGAGCGATGGCCGTATAGGCAAGATGCAGTAGATGGTATAGAGAACATTATATACATATCATATGAGTAATGTAGGGTATGTAAACATGATACAAAGTGGCATTGTTTAAAGTGACGAGTGATACATTTATTACATCCAATTATTAATTATTAAAGTTGCTAGAGATTTGAGTATGTTGGCAGCAGCCACTCAATGTTTGTGATTGCTGTTTAACAGAAGTGAGTGCTACGAGGCAATAGTTTAGCTCAGTTACCTTAGCTTTCTTGGGAACAGGAACAATGGTGACCATCTTGAAGCATGTGGGCACAGCAGACTGGGATAGGGATTGATTGAATATGTCTGTAAACACACCAGCCAGATGGTCTGCACATGCTCTGAGGACACGGCTAGGGATGCCGTCTGGGCCGGCAGCCTTGTGAGGGTTACCACATTTAAATGTTTTACTCACATTGGCCACTGTGAAGGAGAGCCCACAGGGTTTGGTAGTGGGCCGTGTCAGTGGCACTGTATTGTCCTCAAAGAGAGCAAAGAAGTTGTTTAATTTGTCTAGGAGCAAGATGTCGGTGTCCGCGACGGGGCTGGTTTTCTTTTTGTAATCTGTGATTGTCTGTAGACCCTGCCACATACATCTCGTGTTATAGCCGTTGAATTGCGACTCTACTTTGTCTCTATACTGATGCATAGCTTGTTTTATTGCCTTGCGGAGGGAATAGCTACACTGTTTGTATTCGGACATGTTTCTGGTCAATAAAAAAAAAAAAGCGGTGGTCCGCTCTTTCAATTTGGCACGAATGCTGCCATCATTCCACGGTTTCTGGTCAGGGAAGGTTTTAATAGTCACCATGGGTACAACATCACCGATGCACTTGCTAACAGACTCGCTCACCGAGTCAGCGTATACATCAATGTTGTTGTCTGAGGCTATCCGGAACATATCCCAGTCAATGTGATCGAAGCAATCTTGAAGCGTGGAATTCAATTGGTCGGACCAACGTTGAACAGACCTGAGCACGGACGTTTCCTGTCTTAGATTTTGCCTGTAGGCTGGGAGCAACAAAATGGAGTTGTGGTCAGATTTGACGAAAGGAGGGCGGGGGAGGGATTTCCTGTATGTTGTCATGATTACACCACGCTTCGTTAATCATAAGGCGTACCCTTCTTCTTACCAGAGAGATGTTTGTTTCTGTCGGAGCCATGCGTGTTGAAACCGGGTGGCTGTACAGACTCTGATAACATATCCCAAGTGAGCCATGTTTCCGTGAAACAGAGGATGTTAAAATCTCTGATGTCTCTCTGGAAGGCAACCCCTGCTCAAATTTTTTCTACATTGTTGTCAAGAGACTGGACATTGGCGAGTAGTATACTCGGAAGTGGTGAGTAATGGACCCGTCTACAGAGCCTGACCAGAAGACCACTCCGTCTGCCCCCTCTGCGGTGCCGTTGTTTTGGGTCGTCTACTGGGATCAGATCCATTATCCTGGGTGGTGGTCCAAACAGAGGATTCGCTTCGGGAAAGTCATATTCCTGGTCATAATGTTGGTTAGTTGACATTGCTCTTATATCCAATAGTTCTTCATGGCTGTATGTACTATGACTTAAGATTTCCTGGATTAACAATGTAAGAGATAATACATAAAAAACTAAATAATGCATAGTTTCACAAGAACACTAAGTTAGGCGACCATCTCTGTCTGCGCCATCTTCCCCATTACCCCAGTTCATTTATACCTGTGTTCTCTGTTTGTCTGTTGCCAGTTCGTCTTGTCTTGTCAAGCCTACCAGCGTGTTTTGTTCCATGCTCCTGGTTTTTCCCTAGTCTCTGTTTTTTCCTAGTCTCTGTTTTCTAGCCCTCCCGGTTCCAACCTGTTCTGCCTGCTCTGACACTGAGCCCGCCTGCCTGACTATTCAGCCTGCCTGCCGCCCTGTACCTTTCGGACTCTGACCTGGTTAATGAACTTCTGCCTGTCCTCGACCTGCCTATTGTCTGCCCCTTAAATTTTAATAAATATCAGACTCGAACCATCTGCCTCCTGTGTTTGCATCTTGGTCTCGCCCTGCCCCCACAAAAACGTATATTCATTATTATCCACATAATAATACACATTTCCCGTTGCTGCAGGATTATCTGTTTATTTCAGTGACAAACATAGAATATCAGCCTACAGTAAATATAACCATAGCAGTTGTGAAAGTCAGGAATGTTTATTTTTCTTTTAGCATGGAAGTGACAAGTATAATACTTCTTATGGCGGTACTTAGGAAATTAAGTATGCAAAGATGAAACTGCAGGAGAACGTTTTCTCCAAACGTTTATTTTTCAAATCCATGAAGGTATGGCACCACAGGGCAACACAACAGTATTAAATACAAAGACAAAGGATCAACTCCAACACTACTCCCAGTTTAGTCATCCCATGAAAACAGCAAAAGGGAGATGGCATAGACATTACTCCATAGCTCACTATGACTATAGCCCATTTTTTTGTATGTTTCAGGAAAACTGTGTCCTCCAAAGTAACTTTGACTATCTTCCTACCTATCATTTTGTGCAGATAGTATCATGGATGAAGACATACTATAGATGGGTTGCCTGACAACGTCACGAAACTCATGCACATATCGATGGTGTGTTGTGATCCTGGATGGCCAGATAGCGAGCAACAATGACAAGGAACTGCCATGTAGAGAATTGTAGATGACTCGTTTCAGCTAGTTTTATCTTGTTATTGATACCTTGTCTTGTTTTGAGGTGTTTTGACTGATTTCATGTCTATGCTAACATGGCTAAAATTCACTAGTAACTGTAACAATGTATTTGAGGGACAACAAGTGCTCATTGGACAAATGTCTTTATGTTTTCAATAAACATTTGAGATTAAATATAGTTCACGTTGTCAATAATCCTTTAGAGTTGACAGTTGTTTTGCGCATGCTGTCTAAAGACCGTTTACAAGAGAATTAATATACCTAATGCATTAGCCATGATAAAGCAACATCATGTTCTGCCAGACAGCGTCAAAACAACAGCAGGGATATTTAACAGTAGTCTCTTGACATCATTCTGCCAGTGCTTTATCAACATGCACTAAGTACTCCACAATACACACATAAACACAATAAACACAATCCCCCTCCCCTCTTCTGAGTCTCATGTGTAACAGCAATGCATGTTTTTTTAGACACATTTTTAGACTGGGAGGACTGGGAGGGCTAGGAGGACTGGAAGTACTGAGAAGACTGGGAGGACTGGGAGGGCTGGGATGACTGGGAGGGCTAGGAAGACTAGGAGGGCTCGGATGACTGGGAGAGATAGGAGGGCTATGAGGGATAGGATGATTGGGAGGGCTAGGAAGGCTAGGTGGGCTAGGAGAACTGGGAGGGCTAGGAGCTGTTTCATCTTGATCTGCATTGACTGGGCAGAAAGTGAAAGAAACAAAATTCAGACTAAGGAAAGGAGAGGAAGGGAGAGGGAGGGAGGGGCCACGAGGAGTGCTTCAATCAGCAGAAAGTCTCCACTCATATTGGCAGATAAATAGAACATGAAGGATAGACAGAAGGGTAAAGGGATCATTTAGAATAGATGTGGCAAGACACATATCTGTGTAGAAGACGCGTACACTAAGTGCTGCATTTGTCATCCCTGACGTTCTGCTAACCTTATTGAGGCTGTTTGTTGTGCAGCAGGGGCCATGTGAGCGTGGTAGCATGGTAGCCTGATAGGTGAGATTCAGAGGGGAGACAGGAGGAGGTATCAGTAAACAGGGCAGAGAATAATGCAGTGAGTTCTGCTGCAGCCTCTATTCTATTTCATGCTCTAAGGGGAGCGATACAACATCATGATGCCAAAGTGGAGTACAACTTTGAATGCAATTAAGAAACTGCAAAGGCACAGATGCCAACCACAAACCATCTGAGCCATATTGTTTTACTCAATACGCTTGTTGTCTGGATCCGAATGCTGTGAGTAAGAATGCATCCCAAATGGTACCCTTTTCATGCTCTGCTCAAAAGTAATGCACTATATAGAGACTAGGGTGCGATTTGGGATGCATACTAAGACTGCATGGCTAAAGTTCAAGGTGCATGGAGCCAACAGGGAATTAGCCATGTTGTGTCTCCTTGGGATCAGCATGTATTTACACAACACAAAGCATCTAGCTGGCTGTAATCTCCTTGTCCTGGTCTTATTGATGACCGACACAGAGTCACTGGCTTGAGGGGAAGGCAATTTCAGATGCAGACTCTGTCACTCCTTTTCAAGATCTGTTTTGGAGGAGTTACTTGCCACTTCACCAGACTGTGGGAGGACGTGACAAAGTGAGGAAGCGGGTCCCTGATTAGCACTGAGATGGGAGGCGTTTAACCTTGTGGTGAACCCAGACCAGTCACGTTTTATTAGCACCATACCAAACATATTTATTTCTGACTACGCTGTGGTTATCTCTTCAATACAAGGGCTGGAATAAATGCCTGTACCCTGCAGTCCTACAGGACCAGAGTTGGCCGGTGAGAGTTCTTGACTGAAAGCCTTGACTGAAAGCCTTGACTGAAAGCCTTGACTGAAAGCCTTGACTGAAAGCCTTGACTGAAAGCCTGACATAGAAAATGACTTGCAGGTGAAAAGAGAGAAAGTCAAAATAGAGTTCCAGTGCAGGTGGATCATTACTGTCTTTGTCCTTGTATTGCTTACAACAAGGACATCCCATCATTCATTTTTTTGCTCATTACTGTATTCAAATGTGCATTATGTAGTTGTTATACATTATGCATTATCCAGTTATGCTTCCATGCTCATAGGTGTCATTCTGATAATTTTATGGGAAAATGCAATGCCAATCATGCTGTTGATTTATCTGTATAAATTATTAATTCAAAGGTGATTTCTGTTGATGTGCCACTGTGAGACATAACTAAGCTTTTCAAATTGCACAATAAAATTTTAACAAGGAGGGACAGGTGTCTTAGTGCTGTTGGGCTGAAAGAAGACTGACCTTAGTTTACATATTATACTGTATGTGAAGCTGACATGAACACACATGCAACCCGCTTCACCTGGTGTCGGTAACCTGAAGATACATGTAGTGATATGAACTACCTTACCACATTACTAGGTCCTGTGGATCCGAATGTATCATCGCATAATGAGAGCAAACGATAAGGAACAAATCTGTACTCAGGCAATATAATATAATAATATATGCCATTTAGCAGACACTTTTAGCCAAAGCAACATCATTTACATTTATTTTTAATATATGGTTGGTCCGGGAATCGAACCCACTATCCTGGCATTGCAAGTGCCTAAAGGTCATGCTCTACCAACTGAGAGGACCACATATTTAGGTCAAAGATTTTGATTGAACATTACATGCTCTTTGGTAGCCCTTTCCTGAAGTAAAATGACCTAGTGGCCTCATGGGTGGAATGGTGTTCATATATTTGATAATGAATAAACATTATGAAATGTCTATGTCACTTCTATGTTTCTATGTCAAACAGTTTTGTAATATTCCAGTCTTCTGTGATGTATATAAAGTGTAATATTGGGATGCAAACTCAAATTGTAATACATGTCAACTCTATATCTGATATGGTACAGGTATGTTCTTTTTTTAAGCCCATAACCATGTGTGTGAGGTGTATACTTATGTTTCAGTAGATTTATTTAAAAACTACCAAGAAACACTATGTGTGGCCATGATTTAGCCTACTGCAGTAAAATGGTAATGTTCTTGTGCAGTCATGTTGACAATAATATAAAACTGTGGCCTATGGTAAAATGCAGTAAAAGGATAATGTTCTTTCACATCTATAGCTGGTGTCCTGCAATCGTGGACTGATAATACATGTGTTTACTCTGGTATTGTGCAAAATGAAATGTGAGCTCTGCGTTTTTTTCTTGACCTTCCCTGCTTTGCTGTGCCAAATGAATAACAGGACCATAGTTCACCCGGTTCAGCTGTATGGAGGAACCCGTAGCCCAGCTCACTCCATCACCCCGCAGTCCATTTTCCTGTGCCACCTGGCCAAGACACCTCAATAGATTTCTCTGAGTTTTTCTTCAATGTGATTAACTTTGCTCTTGATATTAATAGAATAATTTGCTCCCCCAACACATTAGCGAGGTTGTAAGAAGAATGAACGAGAACAGATAAGACTGGTTCTGTGAGGCTGGTGTCCCGTCAAATGGAGACAAATGATTCACTTTGCTAGAAGAGCACAGGGAGCTTTCCCTTTGAGATGGTACGTTTACCACTCTAGTAACCTTTACAGTGTTTCCTGTGTAGCGCTATGCTACGGCTAATCTGTGTTACAGAGACATGTGTCCTCCCACCATCATCTACAATGTCATATTATATGACGACAGTGGACAAACTCTAGGTTACACAGTCTGTGGTCTTGTGTGTCAGTGAAACGTGCAGCATAGCTGTTCTGTGGAATAATGACAGAGAGTGTTCATGTTTCTGTCACTGACTCAAAATTCATCATTGAGCCCTCAAAGATTATAGGGAGGTCTGACAGTAACAGCAGAATGAGTAATCTGTGCTCCTCACTTTACATTTTGATGAGCTCACAGGGCTTATATCTGCACAGAATGCACTGTGGAGACAGTGTGGAGACAGTGTGGAAGCAGTGAGGAGGCAGTGTGGAGGCAGTGTGGAGGCAGTGTGGAGGCAGTGTGGAAGCAGTGAGGAGACAGTGTGGAAACAGTGTGGAAACAGTGTGGAGACAGTGTGGAGACAGTTTGGAGACAGTGTGGAGTATAACAACCTTCAAGCTTTGTCCTTTTCCATCAACAACACATCCCAAATGACTACGTATCTCATAGTCGTCAATGTGACAGATACAGTTACAGGCACAGAGTGTGCTGTACGGACTTCAACTCATTCAGATGCATTCAACTTTCCAGCTTGGTCCTTGTTCAAAGCAGACAAAGGTTATCGCTGCCTCGAGTGTCTCATATGCTCAGAGTATAAGAGGGGAGGTGACCCTGAGCTGGCATTCGAGAGCGCCTCCATTCACTGGGATGAAATGGGCTGTGTGATCAGTGTTAAATGTCTACTCCGGCCCTAATGGTCATGCTGTGAACCTGCTGGAACCCTGACGTTGATGTGCTGCATATTCATGTGGACCTGCCTCACACCATATGGACACATTAGCTCAGGCCGCGCCACTAACCTCTACTCCTCAACTCTATGCCGTATCTTTCAGGTTCACTGGAGCCCAGCTCGCATCAACAAGACATCAAAATGGATCTATATGTTAAGAAACTGCATGGCCCTAGGTAATTAATTAATTGCTAAGCAGCTTGAAGTTGTCAGTGAGTGTGTTTGGTGTCATCAGGTTTCCCAAGTTATCCAGTTTCCTCTAAGGATTACAGTAGGGACAACTGCTATAAATATTTAAAACTGATTCTAATTAAACCTGGGTGCATGGAGCGCTGGTGAGGACAATTGGATGAAATGAAATGCCCTTCATCGATTGACTCTGGGTCTCTGAGTGTCTGTTAAATTCACTGACAGCCCAGCTACATCGACTGCACCACCAGACTCATTCTTCACTCAACAAGTTCAGGACAAAGTAGAGATATTCAAGAACCCAACAACTACACCCTGGTCTAAAAGTTTTTAAAAATGCATAGCTAGCTTGATTCTCCTATAAAACGATCTGAAGGTTCTAAAACATGTATGGATAGCTTGATCCTCATGTATGTGCCAGATCTCCCCATGTTGTTCAGGGGCCACTGCTGGATGTGTGTTGAGCTGCAGGGTTTAGGTTCTCATGATACAGTATCATGTATCACCCACATCAAATAGGCTACATTCTGATTTGATCGGTTTGCCCTAGACAAGGCTACGCAGCGCAGGCCACATTTCGATGTGCCACACATTCTATCTGTTTGTTTTTCTATGCCTCATGACTTAGAAGCCCATTAGCAGTTCTACACTTTTGTAAGATAAACCAAATAGCTGTTCTACACGTTTGCAAGCAAAACCCAATGGTTGTTCTACACTTTGAAAGAGAAACCCAATAGCTGTTCTACACTTTTGAAAGATAAACCCAAAGCTGTTCTACACTATGTAACATACAGTATACATATAAATACAAAAAATACAGTAGGCATCTAAAAGATTAAGATATATTGAAGGATCATTGTTTGTTTTTTTCATTCCCACAGTGTCTGACATCACATCAAAACATACTTGTTGTGTTGATGTTTCATTCACTAAAAATACATATTTACAAAGATGTGTCACCACACCAAGATATATTATGAACACACAGAAAACATGAAAGGCATATCTCTTCTTCATGTCTGTGCTTTTATTAAAGTGTCAAATATGACAATTGACATCGCTGTGATACAGCATCAGATCAAGTCCTAGGTGGGCTCTCAACTTTCTCTCTCTCTGACGTTTGGTGCCTAACATCACTCACTCTATCGTTAGTAGGTGTTCATGTGTGCATATCAATGAAGTTACTGCAAGGTAGCACAATGGATAACAGTAATAAATTGTATCTGTATGGAGATCACTACCCTTGTTTGTTTGAGATCTAAATCAAATATGTTTTACATTAGACTGCCAATATGTAAGCTTGAAACCTCTTACTTGCAAAGAGACCCAAAGCGATGGGGACAAAAACTCTGTGGTTCTAGGGAGAGCGTCCTTCTTTTCAGAGAGATCACACAGTATGCTACATGGCTGGCTGCAAACAGCTCCAATTAGTGTGACATGGCATGTGAGCCTGGACATGTGGACCTCATTACTGACCAGCAGGATGGGTCATCTCCCACGATACCCTGCAGCGCACTCTGACAGGGCAGTCATAATACAATAGGGGAAGCGTCTACTGTTAGAAGGTAAAATGGGGATAAAAGGGGAAAGGAATTGCTCTGTGATGTGCAGGCATTCTACAATCTTGAACTGTGTCCACAGGTAGTGGTAAACAGAGTACAGGTTTGAACATGGAACAATACAACATTTCTTGTGTACATCTTACTTTTATACAAGAACGTTGTCAGTTCTGAATGTGAGCTGTTGTCGCTCACTCTTGGCTGTGTCGTCAAGAGCTTTATTCTTAAAGAACAAGGATTCTTCTGCAATTACAGGGCAAGGACTCTTCTGAAATTACAGGGTAAGGACTCTTCTGCAATTACAGGGCAAGGACTCTTCTGCAATTACAGGGCAAGGACTCTTCTGCAATGCTAATTTCCTTGAATGGTTGTTACCATGGTTGTGCAGGAGTCAGTTGTAATTTCTTCAGTTAGACACTAACAGTCCACTAGGCCCTCCATTTCTTCAGTTAGACACTAACAGACCTCTAGGACATCCATGTCTTCAGTTAGACACTAACAGACCTCTAGGACATCCATGTCTTCAGTTAGACACTAACAGACCACTAGGATATCCATGTCTTCAGTTAGACACTAACAGACCACTAGGCCCTCCATGTCTTCAGTTAGACAATAACAGACCACTAGGAGCTCCATGTCTTCAGTTAGACAATAACAGAAGACGTGGACCTCCATGTCTTCAGTTAGACAATAACAGACCACTAGGACATCCATGTCTTCAGTTAGACAATAACAGACCACTAGGACCGCCATGTCTTCAGTTAGACACTAACAGTCCACTAGGCCCTCCATGTCTTCAGTTAGACACTAACAGACCTCTAGGACCTTCATGTCTTCAGTTAGACACTAACAGACCACTAGGACCTCCATGTCTTCAGTTAGACACTAACAGACCACTAGGACCTCCATGTCTTCAGTTAGACACTAACAGACCACTAGGACCTCCATGTCTTCAGTTAGACAATAACAGACCACTAGGACATCCATGTCTTCAGTTAGACACTAACAGACCACTAGGACCTCCATGTCTTCAGTTAGACACTAACAGACCACTAGGACCTCCATGTCTTCAGTTAGACACTAACAGACCACTAGGACATCCATGTCTTCAGTTAGACACTAACAGACCACCAGGACCTCCATGTCTTCAGTTAGACACTAACAGACCACTAGGACATCCATGTCTTCAGTTAGACACTAACAGACCACTAGGACCTCCATGTCTTCAGTTAGACACTAACAGACCACTAGGACCTCCATGTCTTCAATTAGACACTAACAGACCACTAGGCCCTCCATGGAATGAGCTTTTCAATAATCACTGAGTAGGATGATATAAACACCAACCTATTTATAAAATATACAGTATCATTTTTCCTTTTCAATGATCATTGAGTAGGATGATGTAAACACCCAGCTGTATTTAGAACATACAGTATCGTGTGATGCTCCTGGATGACCTAAAACAAAACATTTAGAAATGTTTATACGTCAGCCAATCTCAAAAGTTTTGAATCTGACATGGAGCGATGTGGGCGATGTGGCCTGCTCTGTCTGTACTTGTTAGGATGAATTACTCAAGTGATGGTCTGAAGGCCTGAGCTAATGAAGAGTTTGCAAGTATATCCCACTCTAATCCTCTCACATAGAAACTCATTTCCAGACTTTTGATCGAACGTCATATCAAATCTAATTGGATGACGTTGCAAAGATAACTTTTCTATTGACAGGGATAAAATCATTGATGTTAATGGGCTGTTTCAGTGTAGAACAGTATATGAGATGTCAGAAAGTATTAAAGAGGAGAGCAATAGGCTAACTATTTACAGTACATAGCTGATAATTGATCATTCAGACCAAGGATTAACCTGCTGCATCAAGCTGTTGTTGCCAACGCATGTAGAAAAACAACATCCAGTTAGCAGTGTAGTGTCACTGAGGATGAACAGCTTGTTTTCTGTTCAACTACTGTAAGGTCTGTTCCAGAAATATGCTTGCATTCCATGGATCACAGAGATGGACTCCAGGTGTGCCCTACCCCCACAATGCCCTCTGTTTGCTCAGATCCCTGTGAATACCATCACTGTTAGATATACCACCATGGCTGACATTTCATTTTCTACTGCGATCCTAACTGTGTTCATAGGGATTACATATGGTTGCTGCTCTCCAAGAACAATTGTGGTTAATGATTTGAAATATGATTGGATTTCCTTTTTGATAGCATTGTTCCTCAATGTTCAATCCTGTTTCAGTATATTTTCTGTTTAAGCACTGGATGTAGGAGCAATGCAGGACTTGTAGAGAATATCAACTAAATTCCAAGCCACTGATCCTATCCCCTCTATCGTCCCTATGCTGTGGGGGTGGAAGCTTTATGATATGGTAGGAGTTTGCGTTGTCAGCACAATTACATGTTAGCTTGTGCACAATACACACTGTTTACTGACTAAAACAAAGTGACATAGTTCAATTAGCAAATGAAAATACCTTAAATATATATATATATATATATATATATTAAAGAAAATGAATGTTTATTGGTGAACTAAAACAGGCAAGCTACTGTTGCTCCATCTTTGTGTTATTCTAAACAATGCTTTTCCATTCCCATTTGGACCAGTGCCCATATGGGTCTGCACTACGACCCTGTCTCTCATGAAGAGGAAAGACACCACATGAGAGGCTGATGCATGTCTCCATTTGAGTGTCCCTGCTAACAACCATTGTGACAGTTTCACACGGCAGCACTGGTGGTCCACCTTCGGGTGGCTGACATGCTGAAGTGCTTCGAAGTGACACTGATGCTGTCCGATGTACTGTGTAGTCTCTCTCGCTCTGCCTATTAGGTGTGTGGGACTGGGTGTGTGGAACTGGGTGTGTGAGACTGGGTGTGATCTACCAGGTGACAGTTCTCTCTACTCAGTAGATCATTACTCATGTTCTCTCTACTCAGTAGATCATTACTCATGTTCTCTCTAATCAGTATATCATTCCTCATGTTCTCTCTAATCAGTAGATCATTACTCACATTCTCTCTACTCAGTTGATCATTACTCATGTTCTCTCTAATCAGTAGATCATAACTCATATTCTCTCAAATCAGTAGATCATTACTCATGTTCTCTATACTCAGTAGATCATTACTCATGTTCTCTCTAATCAGTAGATCATTACTCATGTTCTCTCTAATCAGTAGATCATTACTCATGTTCTCTCTAATCAGTAGATCATTACTCATGTTCTCTCTAATCAGTAGATCATTACTCATGTTCTCTCTACTCAGTAGATCATTACTCATGTTCTCTCTACTCAGTAAATCATTACTCATGTTCTCTATACGCAGTAGATCATTACTCATGTTCTCTCTAATCAGTAGATCATTACTCATGTTCTCTCTACTCAGTAGATCATTACTCATGGTCTCTCTACTCAGTAAATCATTACTCATGTTCTCTCTACTCAGTAGATCATTACTCATGTTCTCTCTAATCAGTAGATCATTACTCATGTTCTCTCTACTCAGTAGATCATTACTCATGTTCTGTCTACACAGTAGATCATTACTCATGTTCTCTCTAATCAGTAGATCATTACTCATGTTCTCTCTAATCAGTAGATCATTACTCACGTTCTCTCTACTCAGTTGATCATTACTCATGTTCTCTCTAATCAGTAGATCATAACTCATATTCTCTCAAATCAGTAGATCATTACTCATGTTCTCTATACTCAGTAGATCATTACTCATGTTCTCTCTAATCAGTAGATCATTACTCATGTTCTCTCTAAAAGGTAGATCATTACTCATGTTCTCTCTACTCAGTAGATCATTACTCATGTTCTCTCTACTCAGTAGATCATAACTCATGTTCTCTCTAATCAGTAGATCATTACTCATGTTCTCTCTACTCAGTAGATCATTACTCATGTTCTCTCTAATCAGTAGATCATTACTCATGTTCTCTCTACTCAGTAGATCATTACTCATGTTCTCTCAAATCAGTAGATCATTACTCATGTTCTCTCAAATCAGTAGATCATTACTCATGTTCTCTCTACTCAGTAGATCATTACTCATGTTCTCTCTACTCAGTAGATCATTACTCATGTTCTCTCTAATCAGTAGATCATTACTCATCTTCTCTCTAATCAGTAGATCATTACTCATGTTCTCTCTACTCAGTAGATCATTACTCATGTTCTCTCTAATCAGTATATCATAACTCATGTTCTCTCTAATCAGTAGATCATTACTCATGTTCTCTCTAATCAGTAGATCATTACTCATGTTCTCTCTAATCAATAGATCATTACTCATGTTCTCTCTACTCAGTAGATCATTACTCATGTCCTCTCTACTCAGTAGATCATTACTCATGTTCTCTCAAATCAGTAGATCATTACTCATGTTCTCTCTACTCAGTAGATCTTTACTCATGTTCTCTCTACTCAGTAGATCATTACTCATGTTCTCTCTAATCAGTAGATCATTACTCATGTTCTCTATACTCAGTAGATCATTACTCATGTTCTCTCTACTCAGTAGATCATTACTCATGTTCTCTCTAATCAGTAGATCATTACTCGTGTTCTCTCTAATCAGTAGATCATTTCTCATGTTCTCTCTAATCAGTAGATCATTACTCATGTTCTCTCTACTCAGTAGATCATTACTCATGTTCTCTCTACTCAGTAGATCATTACTCATGTTCTCTCTACTCAGTAGATCATTTCTCATGTTCTCTCTAATCAGTAGATCATTACTCATGTTCTCTCTACTCAGTAGATCATTACTCATGTTCTCTCTACTCATTAGATCATTACTCATGTTCTCTCTACTCAGTAGATCATTACTCATGTTCTCTCTATTCAGTAGATCATTACTCATGTTCTCTCTACTCAGTAGATTATTACTAAGCATCCAATGCAACATTGTTTATTGACAGCACCTGTAAGTACATATTACTAAATGGGAGTAACACTAAACCTATAATAACCCAAGATATCAAACAGACTAAATAGATTATATTTCATTTGCCAACCGTAAATTGATAGCTTGATCAGAGAACACTGCCTATAAAGGAAATATTGTTGTTCATGACTCATATCTCTTTGCGCAAACTTTTTTGGGATATACTATAGAGACTCAACATTCTGGCATATGGACATACATAATTCAACATGGTTAAAGATTGAATTTTACTCTCTACACAATGCTTTCGGAAAGTATTCAGACCACTTGAATTTTTCCACATTTTGCTACGTTACAGCCTTATTGTAAAATGGATTAAATAAAATTAAAATCTCAGCTATCTACACACCATGCCACACAATGACAAAGGGAAAACAGACATTTTGGTAAATGTATTACAAATAAAAACAGAAATACATTACTTGCATAAGTATTCAGACCCTTTGCTATGAGACTCGAAATTGAGCTCAGGTGTATCCTGTTTCCATTGATCATCCTTGAGATGTTTCTACAACTTGGTTGGAGTCAGTTGTGGTAAATTAAATTGATTGAACATGATTTGGAAAGGCACACACTTGTCTACATAAGGTCCCACAGTTGACAGTGGATGTCAGAGCAAAAACCAAGCCATGAGGTCGAAGGAATTGTCCATAGAGCTCAGAGACAGGATTGTGTCGAGGCACAGATCTGGGGAAGGGTAGCAAAACATTTCTGCAGCATTGAATGTCCCCAAGAACACAGAGGCCTCCATCATTCTTCTATGGAAGAAGTTTGGAACCACCAAGAGTCTTCCTAGAGCTGGCTGTCCGGCCAAACTGAGCAATCGGGGGAGAAGGGCCTTGGTCAGGGAGGTGTCCAAGAACCCGATGGTCACTCTGACAGAGCTCTAGAGTGCCTCTGTGGAGATGTGAGAACCTTCCAGAAGAATAAACATCTCTGCAGCACTCCACCAATCAGGTCTTTATGGTAGTGGCCAGATGGAAGCCACTCCTCAGTAAAAGGCACATGACAGCACGCTTGGAGTTTGCCAAAAGGCACTTAAAGGACTCTCAGACCATGATAAATGAGATTCTCTGGTCTGATGAAACCAAGATTGATTTATTTGGCCTGAATGCCAAGTGTCACGTCTGGAGAAAACCTGGTACCATCCCTACTGTGAAGCATGGTGGTGGCAGCATCATGCTGTGGGGATGTTTTTCATCAGCAGCGACAGGGAGACTAGTCAGGATTGAGGCAAAGATGAAAGGAGCAAAGTACAGAAAAACCTGCTCCAGAGCTCTCAGGACCTCAGACTGGGGTGAACGTTCACATTCTAAAAGAACAACGACCCTAGGCAGACAGCCAAGACAACGCATGAGGGGCTTCGGGACAAGTCTCTGAATGTCCTTGAGTGGCCTAGTCAGAGCCCGGACTTAAACCTGATTGAACGTCTCTGGAGAGACCTGAAAATAGCTGTGCAGCAACACTCCCCATCCAACCTGACAGAGCATGAGAGGATCTGCAGAGAAGAATGGGAGAAACTCCCCAAATACAGGTGTGCCAAGCATGTAGCGTCATACCCAATAAGACTCAAGGCCGTAATCACTGCCAAAGGTACTTCAACAAAGTACTGAGTAACAACCTCTCCCTCAACATGATCAAGACAAAGGAGATGATTGCGGACAACAGGAAAAGGAGGACCGAGCACGCCCCCATTCTCATCGATGGGGCTCTAGTGGAGCAGGTTGAGAGCTTCAAGTTCTTTGATGTCCACATCACCAACAAACGATCATGGTACAATCACACCAAGACAGTCGTGAAGAGGGCATGACAAAACATATTCTCCCTCAGGAGACTGAAAAGATTTGGCATGGGTCCTCAGATCCTCAAAAAGTTCTACAGCTGCACCATCGAGAGCATCCTGCCTAGTTGCATCACCGCCTGGTATGGCAACTGCACAGCCTCTGACCGCAAGGCACTACAGAGGGTAGTGCGTAAGGCCCAGTACATCACTGGGGCCAAGCTTCCTGCCATCCAGGACCTCTTTACCAGGTGATATCAGCGGATGGCCCCAAAAATTGCCAAAAGACTCCATCCACCCTAGTCATGGACTGTTTTCTCTGCTACCGCAAGGCAAGCGGTACCAGAGCACCAAGTCTAGGTCCAAGAGGCTTCTTAACAGCTTCTACCCCCAAGTCATAAGACTGAACAGCTAATCAAATGGCTACCTGGACTATTTGCATTAGTCCATGTAGCCATTAGTCCCCCACCCCCATTTATTACGCTGCTGCTACTCTCTGTTTATTATCCATGCATAGTCACTTTACCTCTACCTACATCTACATATTACCTCAATTACCTCGACTCACTTGTGCCCCCGCACATTGGCTCCTTCCCGGAACCCCCTGTATATAGCCTCCCTACTGTTATTTTATTGTTACTCCTTAAATATTTGTTATTTTTCTATTTTTCATATTTTTATTTATTTATGTATTTTTATTCAGTTTATTTTAGAAAATACTTTCTTATCACTTTTTTTCTTAAAACTGCATTGTTGGAAAGGTTTGTAAGTTAGCATTTCACTCGAAGGTCTACACCTGTATTCGACGCATATGACAAATACAATTTGATTTGAGTAAAGGGTCTGAATACTTATGTAAATTAAAACGTTTTTTAGTTTTTATAAATTAGCAAGAATATCTAAAAACCTGTTTTTGTTTTGTCATTATGGAGTATTGTGTGTAGATTGATGAGGGGAAAAAACAATTGAATCAATTTTAGAATAAGGCTGTAACGTAACAAAATGTGGAAAAAGTCCACGGGTCTGAATACTTTCCAAAGGCACTGTATATACATTTTACATTACATATTTCACTTGAATCACATTTACTAAATCATATACTGAAGTGTGGAATATTGGCACAACATATTTTTACTGCCATTAGAGGACAGTGCACTGTGCACTGAGTGCACTGGCAGCCTGTAACAACCAGAGTTAATAGTGTAGAATGAATATGTCAAGCTTAGACTATCCTCACATTCACAACAATCACAGCTCCATGTGAGGACAAATCCCTCTAGAACCTATTACAAGAGCTTGTTAACCTTTCATTCATGTTGTGTTTCATGGTGTGGGATATTGGAGAACAAGGACTCATGGCAGATATTTAAATGGTATACCCTCTTAAAGGGGATGAAACAGTTAAAAAAGGCCCGGTTGGGAAGCAGCTAGTCCATGCAGTTCACCTCAGTGTAGAGTTACAGTGCTGCCTTTCAGAGACATATCAAATAAAGCAACTCTCACACACCTGTGCTTACATTCTTAAGGTAACACAGAACCCAAACCGTCTGCGCCCATGCACCATCGTGCGCCATCGTGCATACATTTATTTTGTCCCCCCATACCAAACGCGATCACGACATGCAGGCTAAAATATCAAAACAAACTCTGAACCAATTACATTAATTTGGGGACAGGTCGAAAAGGATTAAACCTTTATGGCAATTTAGCTAGCTATCTTGCACTTGCTAGCTAATTTGTCCTATTTAGCTAGCTTGCTGTTGCTAGCTAATTTGTCCTGGGATATAAACATTGAGTTGTTATTTTACCAGAAATGCGCAAGGTCCTCTACTCCGACAATGAATCCACACATTAAACGGTCAACCGAATCGTTTCTAGTCATCTCTCCTCCTCCTAGGCTTTTTCTTCTCTTAACTTCATATTGCGATTGGCAACTTTCATAAATTAGGTGCATTACCGCCACTCGTCATTCGTCTTTCAGTCACCCACGTGGGTATAATCAATGAGGAGATGGCACGTGGGCACCTGCTTCTATAAACCAATGAGGAGATGGGAGAGGCAGGGCTTGCAGCGTGATCTGCGTCAGAAATAGAACTGACTTCTATTTTAGCCCTTGGTAACGCAGACGCTCGTTGGCGCGCACGCGACAAGAGCGGTGTTGTCAGCCGAATAGATATCAGAGAAACCAGAAAATAGGTTTTGTTAAATGGTGGTTTGACCATAATTCGACTGACGAGAACAAACAAATAGACCGTTTTTATACGGAGCAAAAATATATTTTATGAGAATCTGGGCTAAACACTCTTTGCAAGCATGTACATCTAAAATACGCATCCCTCTGAGGAGTGTAATTAACATTAGACCTCCCCTCTGAGGAGTGTAATTAACATTAGACCTCCCATCTGAGGAGTGTAATTAACATTATCCCTCCCCTCTGAGGAGGGTCATTAACATTAGACCTCCCCTCTGAGGAGGGTCATTAACATTAGACCTCCCCTCTGAGGAGTGTAATTAACATTATACCTCCCCTCTGAGGAGGGTCATTAACATTAGACCCCCCCTCTGAGGAGGGTCATTAACATTAGGTCTCTCCTCCCTTCTGAGGAGGGTCATTAACATTAGGCCTCTCCTCTGAGGAGGGTCATTAACATTAGGCCTCTCCTCTGAGGAGTGTAATTAACATTAGACCTCCCCTCTGAGGAGTGTAATTAACATTAGGCCTCCCCTCTGAGGAGGGTCATTAACATTAGACCTCCCCTCTGAGGAGGGTCATTAACATTTGGCCTCTCCTCCCTTCTGAAGAGGGTCATTAGGCCTCTCCTTCACTCTGAGGTGGGTCATTAACATTAGGCCTCTCCTTCACTCTGAGGCGGGTCATTAACATTAGGCCTCTCTTTCACTCTGAGGAGGGTCATTAACATTAGGCCTCTCCTTCACTCTGAGGAGGGTCTTTAACATTAGGCCTCACCTCCCCTCTGAGGAGTGTAATTAACATTAGGCCTCCCCTCTGAGGAGTGTAATTAACATTATACCTCCCTCTGAGGACGGTCATTAACATTAGACCTCCCCTCCTTGGAGTGTAATTAACATTATACCTCCCCTCTGAGGAGTGTAATTAACATTAGGCCTCCCCTCCTTGGAGTGTAATTAACATTATACCTCCCCTCTGAGGAGGGTCATTAACATTAGACCTCCCCTCTGAGGAGGGTCATTAACATTAGACCTCCCCTCCTTGGAGTGTAATTAACATTAGACCTCCCCTCTGAGGAGGGTCATTAACATTATACCTCAACCTCAGGAGTTTAATTAACATTATACCTCCCCTCTGAGGAGGGTCATTAACATTAGATCCCCCCTCTGAGGAGAGTCATTAACATTAGGTCTCTCCTCCCTTCTGAGGAGGGTCATTAACATTAGGCCTCTCCTCTGAGGAGGGTCATTCATATTAGGCCTCTCCTCTGAGGAGGGTCATTAACATTAGACCTCCCCTCTGAGGAGGGTCATTAACATTAGACCTCCCCTCTGAGGAGGGTCATTAACATTAGGCCTCCCCTCTGAGGAGGGTCATTAACATTAGACCTCCCCTCTGAGGAGGGTCATTAACATTAGGCCTCTCCTTCACTCTGAGGTGGGTCATTAACATTAGGCCTCTCCTTCACTCTGAGGCGGGTCATTAACATTAGGCCTCTCCTTCACTCTGAGGAGGGTCATTAACATTAGGCCTCTCCTTCACTCTGAGGCGGGTCATTAACATTAGGCCTCTCCTTCACTCTGAGGCGGGTCATTAACATTAGGCCTCTCCTTCACTCTGAGGAGGGTCATTAACATTAGGCTCTCCTTCACTCTGAGGAGTTTCATTAACATTAGGCCTCTCCTTCACTCTAAGGTGGGTCATTAACATTAGGCCTCTCCTTCACTCTGAGGCGGGTCATTAACATTAGGCCTCTCCTTCACTCTGAGGAGGGTCATTAACATTAGACCTCCCCTCAGGAGTTAATTAACATTATACCTCCCCTCCGAGGAGGGTCATTAACATTAGGCCTCTCCTCTGAGGAGGGTCATTAACATTAGGCCTCTCCTCCCTTCTGAAGAGGGTCATTAATATTAGGTCTCCCCTCTGAGGAGGGTCAATAACATTAGGCCTCTCCTCTGAAGTGGGTCATTAACATTAGGCCTCTCCTCCCCTCTGAGTTGCGTCATTAACATTAGGCCTCTCCTCTGAGGAGGGTCATTGACATTAGGCCTCTCCTTCACTCTGGTCATTAAAATTAGGCCTCTCCTTCACTGAAGAGGGTCATTGACATTAGGCCTCTCCTTCACTCTGAAGAGGGTCATTAACATTAGGCCTCTCCTCTGAGGAGGCTCATTGACATTAGGCCTCTCCTTCACTCTGAGGAGGGTCATTAACATTAGGCCTCTCCTCCCCCTGAAGAGGGTCATTAACATTAGGCCTCTCCTCCCCTCATGGTGGCAACATCATCATTAAGATAGCCTTTAAGCAATGATATGTACTCACTCGGATGCAAATGAATATTTAATATGTGCCAGTTCCCAAACTAATACTGTGATGACTGTAGCAGTTTGTCTTCTGATAAGGAATCCTACTGATTGTAGCCTTGAGGTACGTGCACTAAGGACTAATATAATAAAATAAACATAATTCTGACCCGGGTAAAAGATACCTGCAAGCATCATGCTGTTTATTCCTAAACATCTAACCAAGGTTGGTGTCTTCAGATCTAAAAAAAAAATAAAATGAAATGACAACCTCCCTACCTTCCCAGACATGGGCATTTAACGTCTGTCCCCACCACCTATTCTGTTCTTCTGTGTGGGATATAAATAGACATATATTTAGCATATCAAAGGGGAGTCTACAGAAAGAGAAGAAGAAGAAAAATACAACCCCCTGTACTCCAAGAGCAAATACTGTCCCTCTGCTAAACACAACACTGTCTGACGCATCCTAGCTCTACCTGTGTAGAGAATTACCTTAGCACACAGCCCCTCCAAGAGCAAATACTGTCCCTCTGCTAAACACAACACTGTCTGACGCATCCTAGCTCTACCTGTGTAGAGAATTACCTTGGCACACAGCCCCTCCAAGAGCAAATACTGTCCCTACTAAACACAACACTGTCTGACGCATCCTAGCTCTACCTGTGTAGAGAATTACCTTAGCACACAGCCCCTCCAAGAGCAAATACTGTCCCTACTAAACACAACACTGTCTGACGCATCCTACTGTAGCTCTACCTGTGTAGAGAATTACCTTAGCACACTGCCCCTCAAGGAGAAAATACTGTCCCTCTGCTAAACACAACACTGTCTGATGCATCCTAGCTCTACCTGTGTAGAGAATTACCTTAGCACACTACCCCTCAAGGCTATGCTGCTGTTATTTCATAGCCTGTTGAAGAGAAAAGATATTAACAAATGTTTCTGCAACAACAGACTACATGGCATGCCTCAACCATTTTCCACGGTACAAAATGGGAGACTTTGAGTGTGTGATGGTAAATAAATATCAACATTTAGGCTACTGCCATGCAAGCATTTATTCTCATTCCACTGCTTGACAGTGTAGAATATTCACATGAGGCTCTTTCTGAATTAGCCTACTAATGCACTTGCATTACATAACCCATAACTGATGTAACTGGGTCCATAGGCTATATAGACAACCCAGTCGTTCGGCTTCATGTGATGCCATGTAACCTTATAAACTATTTTTTTTTTGTATAATTGTATCCTAGCCTACAATACAGTCAACATTCAGGAGTGCATACTGTACCGTAACCTATAGGTACCAAGACAATAAAGTAGGTAAAATGTTCAGCCAGATGAGGGCGCTACCTTTGATTTCTGCATGTGTGAGAAACCTCTGCAGGGAGAATCTCAATTGTATACTGTACCTCTCAAGACCTCTCTCCTCGCCTCCTTCTCAAAACCCTTTGGAGGAGGTCAGAGGGGAGGCCTCTGACTTTCCCATCCAATGGATTTTGAGAAGGAGGCGAGGAGAGAGGACGCAAGGATTATGCAATTGGGATTCTCAATGTGATTCTCCCAATATCACACTGCCCATAACGTCAGTTCAGTGGCGCACCCATGTATCCTCATGTCAAAACAGAACGGGCAGGGAAAATAGGATACATTCATATTACAATAGCCTACTTTTACTGTCACTGTCATTCAGACCTATAATTGATTAAGCCTGTATCGTGTTCTCCACGTAGTCTAAAAAAAGAAGCTTGTAGTGTTTGTCACTCTGCCATTAAAACGTTGTTCACTTGGAGAGCTCTTTGCGTTTCACACATTTGGAGCTGTTTTCTCTCAAGTATGCATATTATTTGAACAAACAGGTGAAGTCTAGGCTAAAACTGAGTGGTTCCTATTATTGACTTCACATGAGGGAGCATCCACCTGTTGTCTGAAAACTAAAGTGATGCTGAATTCCAGTCTGGCTGCATTTCCACAGGCAGACAAATTCAGATATTTTTTCACATTAGATCTTTTCACATAAGATATATTTTAGAGCTGATCTGATTTGTTAAAGACAAACTAGTGACACATATTTTTTTAATCAGAAATGGGCTTTTTACACAAGAAACCCAATTATAATATTCTGCCGTTATTGGTAAAATAGCTGATCTGATGGGTCAAAAGACCAATAATTGGGAGGGAAAAAATCGGAATTAGGCTGCCTGTGTAAATGCAGCCATAATGTCTAACATAAAAACGCTATCCAAGTAGCCTACTCAAAAACAATATGCGCGGTATTGTCTGTTTATTCTACTTCCCTCGGCAATGTTTGCCTTGCTTTGACTGCAGTCCACCTTGAATAATAGTCCACATTAGAATGCCGCTCACGTTCTCTGTCGTTTTAAACACTCCAATCATAAAATATAATGCAGGCGCCGACCCCTCTTGAACTGTCAGGTAAGCGACTTCATCCTCAAACGAAGTCTACCGTATGATCTCGATCCAATAGGCTATAGCACAATGCGTGATGCATAACCATTTCTGTTGATCATCATAACGACAAGAAACACAATTCCAAGTCTGTTAAATTAAACTACTACTAAAATCATTCTAGTCAAGGTCTGAAGTTTTCCGTTTGGTATACGAGACCCCTCCCCTCCTCTCTCTCTCTCTCTACTATCTCTCTCGCTCTTCTCTCCCTCTTTTTCTTCACCCCTCCCCTCCTCCCCCCTTCTCTCTGCGTCCTCTTCTCCCGCTAGTCGTGTGGGAAGCTCTATGCAGCTGTAAAGCAGCATACTTATGAGACAGGCAGGAATAGTTGCTATTACGAGACACACTCCCTCCTTCCTGCGTATCCGGATCCCTGGTGACTGTTTTAACAGTAGTTTATTTGAACGCAGTTTCTTGCTTTTGTTGGAAGATGGAGAGCGGCATCTCCTGCTTGCCCGCATCTGACTAAACTGAATTATTCATTTTCCGCGTCAGTTAGTCGCCGTTCTCATTTTTCTGAATATCACAGTGTGGTGTTTTTTTCCCTCTCCTTTTCTTTTCCTTGGAGTAGAGAGGCTCAGCCTCAGATGTCACACTGACAGCCCTGTAAAATGCATGATTCGAAAAGAGACGCTTAGCAAGCAATTTCAGATTTTTGGAGGTGAGTAAACCCGCGCAGGATTGTTTAGGTTTATCGGGTCTGCTGCCTCGTTTTTTCTGCCTGAACGGCTCAGTCCAACTTCAGCGAGCCATATACATAGGCTAAGCATCTCTATGGACTGGGTGTTCCAGCAGCACCATTCGTTTCATTTTCCTCTATCGTGAACTGGAGAGAAGTTGTTTTGCAGTCACTTCAGCTGCTCGCCTTTTGTCCCTGCTTTCTTAATAACGCTGAGGTGGGCACCGTGTCTTTAGCTCATTCCGAACTGAAATGCTTCATGGAGATACAACAACATTGGGAACCCTACGAGAGAAATATATTTTTTAACAAGTGGAGCCTGTCAAGAAGAGACGCATAGGCAGAAATCTGAGCGATAGCCTACCTACGTCTGAATGGGAGCACCGCGTCTCAATGCACTGCCAATGTCCGTTTCTCAAGAAACCACATTTGCAAACGCTTACGGTAAGTCTTCTGTTATTTGGTTGAAAAGCTTTAATATCCATTCTGTAGCCTACATTGTTCATATGTTTAATTATAATATGGGTTGATCCGCCTGGGGCACAGGCTTCATGGGATGTTTTAGCCCACAATATGTCAGCATAGGATGCAGTAGCATATATATTTTCTACTCTTTTTGTTATATGCCCACAAAATTGACGCACTACTGTAATATATAATGGTGATTTCAATTATGTTTTGTAACATTATGGATCAGAAGGAGATTCTGGTTTTAAGGCTTCTATTATTAGACTCTTATTATTCGTCTATCATTAATATGGTTATTATTATTATTATTAATATTATTATTATTATTATTAATAATACTATTTTTAGGTTAAAATGGTACTTGATGGCTGTATTGCTATAGATAAATGGGTTGATTTGCGTACATTAAATTAGCCTGGTGTATAGACAAAGCATTACTAACATCAGCAGTAGGCATACACTAACTAACCATTACTAACATCAGCAGTAGGGCATATACTATCTAACCATTAATGAAGTACTGTCTGTATGTATAGTACCAGTTTGTGTTTTGATTGTTTGTTTGTTTGTTTTTCCTCTCAAAGGTTACTAAATGGTTTTCTGGGGGATTTATAAAAGGCAAAATGCTGCTTCTAGTTCTGTTGGCCTTTTTCGTATCGAGTACGTTTTCTGACTTGGATTCTGACCTCTCAGCGGAGACCTGCAGCGCATGTTCATGCATGTCCATCGAGAACGTCCTATATGTGAACTGTGAGAAAATAACTGTGTACAGACCTACCCAGCTGCTGCCCCCGGTCTCTAGCCTCTATCATTTGAATTTCCAAAATAACCTATTGATCGTCCTTTACCCCAATTCCTTTCTCAATTTCACACACGCAGTCTCTCTTCAACTGGGAAACAACAAACTACAGAACATCGAGGGAGGGGCCTTTTATGGCCTTAGTTCATTGAAACAGCTGCATTTAAATAACAATGAATTGAAGGTGCTCAGAGCTGACACTTTCTATGGGATCGAAAACTTGGAATACCTCCAGGCTGACTACAATTTGATCAAGTATATTGAAAAAGGATCCTTCAACAAGTTGCATAGGTTGAAAGTTCTCATTCTGAATGACAATCTAGTCCAGATCCTTCCTGATAACATTTTTCGCTTTGCCTCCCTTACACATTTGGATATAAGAGGAAACAGGATCCAGAAGCTACCATATCTGGGAGTTTTGGAACACATTGGACGTATAGTGGAATTGCAGCTCGATGACAACCCATGGAATTGCACATGTGATTTGTTACCCTTGAAAGCTTGGTTGGAGAACATGCCCTATAACATTTTTATTGGGGAGGCTATATGTGAAACCCCTAGTGACCTGTATGGACGACTGTTGAAAGAAACAAACAAACAGGAACTGTGTCCCATGGGAACAGGTAGTGACTTTGATGTAAGGATGCCCCCTTCACAGCCAGAAAATGGCCGAACAACATCCGACAAGGCCCCCACTACGATACCGCCCATAGCCACCAAAGCTCCCAAAACAACAAACCCATCAAAGATTTATGGTAACGGGATTGTTGGTTTACCCGGTTTGAATAAAAATATTCCAATTATGTCCTATCAAACAAGAACCCCACCTCTCTCCTGCCCACAGCCTTGCACCTGCAAAGCTCACCCATCAGACTTTGGCATCAGTGTGAGTTGCCAAGAGAGAAGTATAAACAATCTAGCAGATATCATTCCCAAGCCACCAAATGCCAAGAAGCTCCACCTGAGTGGAAATTATATCAGAGATATCAGCCCAGTTGATTTCCAAGGCTTTGAGGGTTTAGATTTATTACATTTGGGCAGCAATCAAATAGTCACAGTTCAAAAAGGGGTCTTTGCCAATCTGACCAACCTGCGTAGGCTTTATCTCAATGGGAACCAACTAGAGCAGCTGCATCCTGAGATGTTCCTTGGGCTCAGTAACCTCCAATACTTGTATCTAGAATACAATGCCATACAAGAGGTGTTAGCAGGGACATTTGACTCCATGCCAAATCTGCAGTTGTTGTATCTGAACAATAATGTGCTAAGGAGCCTCCCTGCCTATATCTTTGCTGGCGTTTCCCTGGCTAGGCTAAATCTTAAGAACAACCATTTCATGACTCTGCCTGTGAGTGGTGTCCTAGACCAGCTGAGGTCTCTCACTCAAATTGATCTGGAAGGCAATCCCTGGGAATGCTCCTGTGATTTAGTGGCTCTGAAACTGTGGCTGGAGAAGCTGAATGACGGAGTGGCTGCGAAAGAGGTCAAATGTGCATCCCCAGTTCAGTTTTCCAATATAGAGCTACGGCTGCTGAAAAATGAGATCCTGTGCCCCAAACTTATAGCTAGGCCCCCTTTCATCCTGACCAGTACTACTCCGGTGGTGACCTCCATGTCCCCAGCAGGGGTGGGCAAGGCCCCTCCAGGTGGTCCAGTTCCCCTATCCATCATGATCCTCAGTGTCCTGGTGGTGCTCATCATCACAGTGTTTGTTGCTTTCTGCCTCTTGGTGTTCGTGCTGAGGCGCAATAAGAAGCCAGCCGGACGCCAGGAGGGCATGGGGAACCAGGAGTGTGGCTCCATGCAACTCACGCTCAGGAGACACAACAAATCGAACAAGAAAGATGATCTGGGAGGGGAGACGTTCATCCCCCACACTATCCAGCATATGAACAAGAGTCACACCTGTGGGATTAGAGACTCTGAGTCAGGCTTTAAGTTTGCTGACTCCCAGAGACAGAAAATAATCCTGCTCAACAGCGCTGACCAAGACAAGGACTCACTGTCCTCCCTGGATCCACGCAATAAGAGACTGAGCACCATTGACGAGCTGGATGAGTTCCTGCCAAGAGAATCCAACATGTTTATTCAAAACTTTTTAGACAGTAAAAGGGGGGATTTCAGCAGTATAGGGGGGAGTGGGTTTCAGATCCGTTACCCAGAGAAACCACAGGACAAAAAGATGAAGAAGTCACTAATAGGGGGAAACCATAGTAAGATAGTAGTGGAACAAAGGAAAAGTGAGTACTATGAACTTAAAACTAAACTTCAAGGTACACCTGACTACCTTCAGGTTCTGGAAGAACAGACTCAAATGAGTCAAATGTAGGCTGTCTACCCCCCCCCCCCCCCCCCCCCCCCCCCCCTCCAATGACAAAAGTGCCTTTTGGAAAAGCTTAATGACCAATGGATAAACTGGACAGGAGGCTCCAGTCAGATAACATGATTTCCTGAGAATCAGTGGCTCTGTTGCAAATACAGACTTTCCTCCTGATGTGGTGATGCCATTATAACATGTATTAATATCACATTATACCACAAGACATCCTTAAGAGACAATTGTAGTATTTTGCTGCTATTGAAATTGGTACTTATCAGATTTTTTTTCAACCAAATCATGGGTCATGAAAACAATGTTGACTGTACCTCATCATAGCTAGTGATCCTTCTGCAGTGTTTTTGTGGCAATATGGGATCAGTATTTTCAATGAATGAACTATCATATGGTGACTTTACAGTTCTCCTGGGAATATAACGTGGTTGGGATCCCCCACTTGCAGACTCTTACCATCTGCCTGGATTATAACTGGTCACTGCTGGTCACTGCTGGGGAACCTGACGCCTTGGTTTCACTAAGAAAAGGCACGTATGAACCGAACAGCAGATTTGGAATGATTCCATGACTTGTTTGTGTAAAGAGCCATGTTAATAGTGTTTGAATTAAATGTGGTTCCTCTGGATATGTTTGGGTATGGCACATGTCGGGACATTTTTTTTAAGCCCAAGAAAAACAGCTGCTTGCCATGTAAGCATACCTGGATTTATTTTGTAAGTCTACATTATTTGTATCTGTGGGACAGTTTGTAAATTACAACAGAAGACAAAACAACTATACCTATAAAAGACAAAACATGTAGAAAAAAAGCAACATTAAACAAACTGAATATTGATGACCCCTGTCAATATATATGATTGATGATCCATGTCAATATATATGATTGATTGCCCCTGTCAATATATATGATTGATGACCCTGTCAATATATATGATTGACGACCCCTGTCAATATATATGATTGATGATCCATGTCAATATATATGATTGATTACCCCTGTCAATTTATATGATTGATGACCCCTGTCAATATATATCATTGATGACCAACTGTCAATATATATGATTGATGACCAACTATCAATTGGTAGTACATTTAACTAATTTATTTATTTTTCTATGCAGGATTATTTAAAGATTATTGGTACTATTTAAAAGTGAAATGGATATTTAGAATGCATAAGCAAGACAGGCCCAGATCTCACGCCACAAATGATTTCTCAGAGTAACTGTTTCTGTTTTCTGAGTCTTCATGAACTCTACTGATGGCCTGAAAGGGGACTAGAGATGGATGTTATTTCACTATGACGGTGCACAAACTGAGGCCTGATTAGTATTTGAAAAAAGGTTTCTTGCAAAAGGTTTCGTGTAAAGGTTTCTTTTTAACATTATGCAACCAAAATAAATTTGCATTAAGGTGAGACAATTCTGGATGGTTTGACTTGGGTACCATGGTAACGGATTAGAAAGGTAACGTATGAGATATGTTCAATTTATCTTTGGAAGAAAATTATGTGGCTATGAATTTGTTTTATATACAGTAGCTACTGATCTGGAAAGATTCATATCAAACACCATGTGCAATATTAATATGCTCAATCATAATAGCTTAAATCCTTTATTTGATTTATTAGTTCAAAGTTATATTGTGGAGACAGCTTATATTGTTATTTCAAATGATTTTATCCACTTTATTTTACCAAGTTCCTTATTTAAAGTATTGTTAAGTTAATGAGTGTTTGAAATACAAATGAATAGAATGTACCTTGAAAGATATGATCAATACAATGTTCTATCAGTCAGCAGAATACTGTATATTGGTTAGTTTTTATTGTATAAACCTGTTGAAGTCAAGGTACCTATCTGCACTGTGTTTTTCTTTTCCTCAAGAAAATGTCATCTTGTTTCCTCAGTCGTTTAAGTTGCTTTATAAATAAAGCCTTGAATGCTCAAGAAGAAAACCTGAGAATAGTTGAGTATTTGAACACAAAATATGTATGACATGAATCTCAATTCAACATGAGTACATATGATACAGCCCAATCATAAATGCTGTGTGTGAGTTGTTTCGTCATGTCCCATTACACTGATCAAACAATGTTTAGGGGATTGTTCTTTCTTATTATATTTTAAAGGCAACAACAGTATTCCTTTACATTACAGTTTTTTTGTTACAGGGGATGAATTGGTTTGTGAGTAAAAGGATAATATGGTGTCATAACCTTTCCAGATGTTCTGGTGCATGTTTGCTTCTGTATTTAAAATGCCTTCAACAATTGCAGTGCGTTTGTCACCCCCACGCTGCCTCACCCCAAGAGAAGTAGATTTAACATTTTAGTCTGATTCAGCCAATGAATAACTCATGTTCTATGATAAAACAGACAGCACCGTTTTTAAGATGTGGATGAGAACTAAACTACTGTTGGGATGTTTGTGGATGGACAGGTCAAGCTTTTGTACTCTGTAATATTCTGTATGACTTACAACACTGCAGCTGATGCTATATGTATCTAGTGATTACTTATTTCATTTGTTTGTTTGTTTTTGCTTTTTTGAATGCACTCTATTAGCCTCTCATGTTCGCTCTCCTCCCACAGAGAAATGGTTTCCTCTCACAGAGAAATGGTTTCCTCCCACAGAGAAATGGTTTCTTCCCACAGAGAATTGGTTTTCCTCCCGCAGTGAAATGGTGTCCTCCCACAGTGAAATGGTGTCCTCCCACAGTGAAATGGTTTTCTCACACAATGAAATGGTTTCCTCCCGCAGTGAAAGGGTTTTCTCCCAGAGTGAAATGGTTTTGTCATTTAGATTGACTTTTTTCTGCTGACAAAGGAAACAATTGTCTTTTAAGATTAAAGTTAACATGTCTTGCCAGTAAACATTCATGTTATTCGTTTGTCATATTCACTTGGAGAGAAGTGCTGTACTGTAGGAGATGGATGTCTCATCCTTTTGCTTCCGTTGCCTGGTGCGTACTGCAGTGTGGGGCCATAGTCACTGCCGGTTGTTCAGCTATACTCTGGCTTTATTTTGCTGTCCTTTTGTATGAAATGTCAGTGTTGCAAATTAGCCTGGCTAACATCACAGATTTGAAGTTATTAAGTGAATATACTCAGGTTATATTCCTACCATTCTCTAAGTGAATACACTCAGGTTATATTCCTACCATTCTCTAAGTGAATATACTTCAGGTTATATTCCTACCATTCTCTAAGTGAATATACTCAGGTTATATTCCTACCATTCTCTAAGTGAATATACTCAGGTTATATTCCTACCATTCTCTAAGTGAATATACTCAGGTTATATTCCTACCATTCTCTAAGTGAATATACTTCAGGTTATATTCCTACCATTCTCTAAGTGAATATACTCAGGTTATATTCCTGTCATTCTCTAAGTGAATATACTCAGGTTATATTCCTACCATTCTCTAAGTGAATATACTCAGGTTATATTCCTACCATTCTCTAAGTGAATATAATCAGGTTATATTCCTACCATTCTCTAAGTGAATATACTCAGGTTATATTCCTACCATTCTCTAAGTGAATATACTCAGGTTATATTCCTGTCATTCTCTTAGTGAATATACTCAGATTATATTCCTACCATTCTCTAAGTGAATATGCTTCAGGTTATGTTCCTACCATTCTCTAAGTGAATATACTCAGGTTATATTCCTACCATTCTCTAAGTGAATATACTCAGGTTATATTCCTACCATTCTCTAAGTGAATATACTCAGGTTATATTCCTACCATTCTCTAAGTGAATATACTCAGATTATATTCCTGTCATTCTCTTAGTGAATATACTCAGGTTATATTCCTACCATTCTCTAAGTGAATATACTCAGGTTATATTCCTACCATTCTCTAAGCGAATATACTCAGATTATATTCCTGCCATTATTTTAGTGAATATAACCAGGTTGTATTCCTACCATTCTCTAAGTGAATATACTTCAGGTTATATTCCTACCATTCTCTAAGTGAATATACTCAGATAATATTCCTACCATTCTCTAAGTGAATATACCCAGGTTGTATTCCTACCATTCTCTAAGTGAATATACTCAGATAATATTCCTACCATTCTCTAAGTGAATATACTCAGATAATATTCCTACCATTCTCTAAGTGAATATAATCAGGTTGTATCCCTACCATTCTCTAAGTGAATATACTCAGATTATATTCCTACCATTCTCTAAGTGAATATACCCAGGTTGTATTCCTACCATTCTCTAAGTGAATATACTTCAGGTTGTATTTCTACCATTCTCTAAGTGAATATACTCAGATTATATTCCTACCATTCTCTAAGTGAATATACTTCAGGTTATATTCCTACCATTCTCTAAGTGAATACACTCAGGTTATATTCCTACCATTCTCTAAATGAATATACTCAGATAATATTCCTACCATTCTCTAAATTAATATACTCATATTTTATTCCTACAGTTCCATTCGCTAAGTGAATATAATCAGGTTATATTCCTACCATTCTCTAAGTGAATATACTCAGGTTATATTCCTACCATTCTCTAAGTGAATATACTTCAGGTTATGTTCCTACCATTCTCTAAGTGAATATACTCAGGTTATATTCCTACCATTCTCTAAGTGAATATACTTCAGGTTATGTTCCTACCATTCTCTAAGTGAATATACTCAGGTTATATTCCTACCATTCTCTAAGTGAATATACTCAGGTTATATTCCTACCATTCTCTACTGAATGTGTGTGTGTTGTGTTTGTCATGTTGTCTCCATTTTTACACTGGTGAACAAATTGGGTGAATACAAAGGTGACAAAGCCCTTGTATATTTTTTGGCATTCCAACATGGTCTCATTTAATTTGAATGATCTATGACTTCCAATCATCCTCAATATTGTATTTTGGGAAAAAAAATAACCTGTATTGCAATATGCTAATTTACTCTAAATTACTCATGAACGAGGGCACTGCATGTTGACAGGGATTTGCATGTGAGTGTGTGTTTTGGATGTTGTGTGAGTGTGTGTGAATATTGTGTGAGTGTGTGTTTGGATATTGTGTGAGTGTGTGTTTGGATATTGAGTGAGTGTGTGTTTTGGATATTGCGTGAGTGTGTGTGTGGATATTGTGTGAGTGTGTGTTTTGGATATTGTGTGAGTGTGTGTGTGTATATTGTGTGAGTGTGTGTTTGGATAGTGTGTGAATGAGTGTGTGGATATTGTGCGTGTTTTGGATATTGTGTGAGTGTGTGTGTGGATATTGTGTTAGTTTGTGTTTTGATATTGTGTGTGTGTGTGTGGATATTGTGTGTGTTTTGGATATTGTGTGAGTGTGTGTTTGGATATGGTGTGAGTGTGTGTGTGGATATTGTGTGTGTTTTGGATATTGTGTGAGTGTGTGTGTGTGTGGATATTGTGTGAGTGTGTGTGTTTTGATATTGTGTGAGTGTGTGTGTGTGTGTGTTTTGATATTGTGTGAGTGTGTGTGTGTGTTTTTTGTGTGTGCGTTTTGATATTGTGTGAGTGTGTGTGTTTTGATATTGTGTGAGTGTGTGCGTGGATATTGTGTGAGTGTGAGTTTGGATATAGTGTGTGTTTTGGATATTGTGTGAGTGTGTGTGTGGATATTGTGTTGGTGTGTGTTTGGATATTGTGTGTGTTTTGGATATTGTATGAGTGTGTTTGGATATTGTTTGATTGTGTGTGTGGATATTGTATGATTATCTATGTGGATATTGTGTGAGTGTGTGTGTGGATACTGTGTGTGTTTTGGATATTGTGTGAGTGTGTGTGTTGGATATTGTGTGAGTGTGTGTGGATATTGTGTGTGTTTTGATATTGTGTGAGTGTGTGTGTGGATATTGTGTGTGTTTGGATATGGTGTGAGTGTGTGTGTGGATATTGTGTGAGTGTGTGTGTTTTGATATTGTGTGAGTGTGTGTTTTGATAGTGTGCGTGTCTTGATATTGTGTGAGTGTATGTGTGGATTTTGTGTGTGTGTGTTTTGATATTGTGTGTGTGTGTGTGTGGATATTGTTTGAGTGTGTGTGTGTGGATATTGTATGATTATCTATGTGGATATTGTGTGAGTGTGTCTGTGTGTCTGTGTGGATATTGTGTGTGTTTTGGATATTGTGTGAGTGTGTGTGTTGGATATTGTGTGTGTGTGTGTGTGTGTGTGTGTGTGTGTGTGTGTGTGTGTGTGTGTGTGTGTGTGTCTGTGTGGATATTGTGTGTGTTTTGGATATTGTGCGAGTGTGTGTGTTGGGTATTGTGTGAGTGTGTGTGTGTGTGTATATTGTGTGAGTGTGTGTTTGGATATTGTGTGACTGTGTGTACAGATATTGTGTGAGTGTGTGTGTGTGTGTGTGTGTGTGTGGATATTGTGTGTGTTGGATATTGTGTGACTGTGTGTATGGATATTGTGTGAGTGTGTGTGTTGGGTATTGTGTGAGTGTGTGTGTGGATATTGTGTGAGTGTGTGTGTGTGTGTGCGTGTGTGTGTGTGTGGATATTGTGTGTTGGATATTGTGTGACTGTGTGTACGGATATTGTGTGAGTGTGTGTGTGCATACATTTGCAATGTAACTGTACTACCCATATTGGCAGAGTCTAGATCTTTCAATGCACTTAGCTGTTGCGCCAGATGTCTTTTTAAATAGTTGGTGTATTTATTTACCCGCTTTGATCTAATGTGTTGCCAGGTCTGAATGTTGAGATGACACCTATAGATAATTCATTATATATAACCCTCCAAATGCTGTCGCTTTCACCTCCTGCTTTTGTGACTTCATGTGTGAAGACTTGCCCTTGTGGAATTGCATAAGAAGTGCATAATTGTGTTTTGTCAAACCAATGGTGGGATGTGAATAATCTCCATATGGATGGGGTTTCCTGTGATGTATTATGCAGAGCAAAAACTCTTACGCCATTATTTTATCATGTGATTTTGTAGACCTTGAGATTTTCACATCAGAATTTCTTGTTTCATATAGGAGATGCCTTTGTAATAAACCTGCAGTACAACAACCTGGGCCGAGATCTATCACATCTTTTTTGATGCACCCTTGTTTTGTAACGCCCCACGAAAGGCTTTTTAGGCTCGATGTCGAGACATATCACATATGGCTGAACCCATCATCGGGGATTATAAAACGATGAACATGTATGTATCCGTAGCATGTTTTATCCATATAATTATGCTAACTTTGCCATGCAATGGGTTGGACAAGTATGTGTGTCTGACTAAGTAACCATGGAGACAACCAATCCTTTTCATTAATTGAATACAATATTTTAATCCTCAATAGTTTGCATTTTTTACACAATGTTGTCATTGGTTCTGCAATGAGTCTACAAAAGTCACTTGTGTTTGGCTCAGTAGCAGTATTTGCATCAGCAATCTTTTCATAGTGTGTGACGTGCATGCACCCCATATATGGTAACGATTAGGAATCCGCTTCCCCAATCATGTATTCCTGGCATCGCTCCTAGCTGGTACTGTAGTCCTGGCATCTCTCCTAGCTGGTACTATCTGGATTTCATTGCATTTATTTGCATTTTTGTGACAAACTCTTTGACGCTGTTGTGACTCATGTAACAGCTCATGTTTGTTTGTAGAGGGGGACGATTTAGGGGTCAGAGCAGGCCCTAAGACTTGGTCAGGGTATAGTATCATTTAAAAACGTCACTGAGTGATGGTAATATTCACCCCTCTAGTCTCTTCCCCTGTCCCTGAACACTCCAATGTTGCACTGTCCTGTATGACCGGCATGCCCTCCAACCCTGTCCCTCACCCTGCAAGCCAATCCCTTTCAAGCCTTCCTAAATGACGCCATGGAACGGCAATTGATTTATTCATGTATATTTGCTCCAGTCAATGTCACATGCTCGTTAGGCAGCACACTTCCTGTAGGAGGCCCCGGAGGTGCAGGAGTGCGGGATTGCATGCACAAGTAGATGTCTTGGATGCAATGGACGCCTTTTCATTTCAACCACAGAGCGATAAGGACAGCCAAGCGCGAGCTGTGATTGGCAGATAACAAGGATGGATTAAACCTCAGGGTCTTTGCCTCTGCTGAATAATGTGGTCATTTGTTTGAAGAAAGAAAGGCAGAGCGAGGCACTACAGTATAGGGCTGTGTGCAGGCCTCGGAGCGCTGCAGAGAAAATACTTATCTGAGATCCCATAGTTTCTCTATGTCAAGATGAGTTCAACAATGGAGAACTGTCCTTGTCTTCTCATTAGGCACAGACGTCAATTCAACATGTATTCCGCGTTGGTTCAACATAATTTAATTGAAATGATGTGGAACAACGTTGATTCAACCAGTGTGTGCCCAGTGGGTTGTGAATATGCGTACAGTTAGATTGGTAAAATGATGGTGAAAATAATTGTCTTGAACAGCATTGAAATAAAGAGAGTTGTTTCTAACATAAAATGAATCACTACTAGTACTTCACATGCTCCATTGAGAGTTCTTGTGTTGCTATGGTGTTTCATACCCGTGAGAGTTATTGTGTTGCTATGGTGTTTCATACCACTGAGAGTTATTGTGTTGCTATGGTGTTTCATACCCGTGAGAGTTATTGTGTTGCTATGGTGTTTCATACCACTGAGAGTTGCTCTGGTGTTGTGGTGTTTCATTCCACTGAGAGTTGTTGTGGTGTTGTGGTGTTTCATACCACTGAGAGATGTGTTGTTGTAGTGTTTCATACCACTGAGAGTTGTTGTGGTGTTTCATACCACTGAGAGTTGCTCTGGTGTTGTGGTGTTTCATTCCACTGAGAGATGTGTTGTGGTGTTTCATACCACTGAGAGATGTGTTGTTGTGGTGTTTCATTCCACTGAGAGATGTGTTGTTGTAGTGTTTCATACCACTGAGAGTTGTTGTGGTGTTGTAGTGTTTCATACCACTGAGAGTTGTGTTGTTGTGGTGTTTCATTCCACTGAGAGATGTATTGTTGTGGTGTTAGATACCACTGAGAGATGTATTGTTGTGGTGTTAGATACCACTGAGAGATGTGTTGTTGTAGTGTTTCATACCACTGTGTGCCCATGCTACTAGTCATGTATTTGTGCCTGTAGTGGTGTGTGTTATGATGCTTCAGGGAGGTTGTTGAGCATAGAGAGTACATCAATGACACTTTATGTTCTGGATGTTTTAAAGTGGCCCATGTGGGAAGGTTGTTTTCAGTCGTGTGCATGTTTGCTTTAAAATGTTTTCTGCCTTAAACTAAAAGGTAGTGTTTGCTGCCCTTCATTTTGCTGAGGAACGTTTAAGCATTTCTCAGTTGAGCAGATTTTACCATTACAAATCATTAATAAGTTATGTGTATTGCATTTTCAAGCTTGCAAATTGAATTGTCAGAAGGGGTTGCCTTTCAGAACTTGTTTTCATGATGGAAAACAGTCACTGTTGCAGTCCTGAGAGAAGTGTCAATCACAGGAGCATAAATTAGGATAACATACAACACTAAGTAGATAATCTGCGCTCATGCTGAGTTTAGTTACAAACAAATTTTTGTGCAACATTTTGGTCACAGACCTTTTCTCTCTCTCATTTACATTAATAGATGTTGTAGTTGATAAATGTTTAATTTGCGAGAATCCTCAGAGTGGGAGTTTGAACTCCTCAAAGTTGAATAATCAGAAAGCAAAAAGGGGACAGAAATGTCCCTGTTGACAGGCATACACAAACAACATCACAAACACCCTGAGCATCTTTAACGCTCTCTGTGTTGGGGACATGTGACAACAGTGACATGACAGGATGTAATAGTGCTGTTATTCAGGAAGGATTGTGTCTGTCTATCATGGGGGGGGGGCAATGACGGTTTGATGTCTGACTAAAAGGGATAAAAGTACTAACAACATATTTTGACTGTGACAATCCCTCAAGTGTTTTATGCATTTCCAAATGACCTCATCACATCACATGAGTGTGTTCAGAGTGCAGGCTCTCATGTTGTCTGTGTTTATAGACGTGTGTTGAGAGGTGCCTAGCATATGCATCACCTCACCGCTAGTACTGTACTGTGTCATGTGATAGGAGACCAGGGCCTATGGAGGGAGACACTAGTCCTGTGTCATGTGATAGGAGACCAGGGCCTTTGGAGGGAGACGCTAGTCCTGTGTCATGTGATAGGAGACCAGGGCCTTTGGAGGGAGACGCTAGTATGTGATAGGAGACCAGGGCCTTTAGAGGGAGACGCTAGTCCTGTGTCATGTGATAGGAGACCAGGGCCTTTGGAGGGAGACGCTAGTCCTGTGTCATGTGATAGGACACCAGGGCCTATGGTGGGAGCCTATTGTTCTTCAAAGGGTTTCTATTCTGAGCCTGGCAGTACATTTTAAGCTACAAAATGGTGTTAAACAAAAAATAGCTTGAGTTTGAGTTGTTGTCTCAAAAAAGAATATTGATTCACACATCCTGACTGAAGTTGTCAAAGTAAATGACCTTTTCCACTGTTAAACCCGAAATCCCCTCAAATAAGTGACAAGTTGACAGATTAGCTAACGAAATCCAGTATTACTGTCACTGTGGGACCCACTGTGTGACCCACTGTCCGACCCACTATTCGACCCACTCTATGTCTTTGCATTGCTATATTATTTTCTCTGTGCTCTAGAAGCAACCTGGTTGACTCTACTCCCACAGCAACCATCACTTGTATGTATGCTATGTTTGGACCATTCAGGCAAAGCTGTTCCTATGATGATATGAAAGATGAATATAGTACAAACAATATTGGGTTACCGTTTTCTTGGAATAAAAACCACTGCATCAGAATATTCCTAATTCAATACCGTCAGTGCTCACAATAGTTCCAGTAATTGTATTTTCTGTGCAACCCTTTTTAGAATGAATCTAAAATCAATACTGTATTTGCAGGAAAAAAATATACTTGACAGATAAACCCGGAAAAGGTGACAAACATCTTATCAAAATAGTGACCAAGAAGAGATGCGATGAAATAAACTCTAACCTCTAGAATGTTTCTTATTTTTCTCTGAGGTGGATTATTAACACGTGCACAGAATCTAATTGTGCTTTTTGGGATTGAATTCTCACCCAGTGATTTCCCTCCGGAAAAGGAGACTATATATTCAGAATAAAACAATTTGTTGTTACATTTCAATTGGAAATAAATGAATAGATAATAAATGAACCCAAAGAAAAGGCGCAGAGCTTTCACGGGTCTCAGGTCAATCATATATTACCATTCCCAGTGGAGACACATTGTACAACACCATCATGTGAATGTGATATAACATCCTTGGTGCTTTAGTCTTGAAAATGTTTCACCCTTGAGGTGAATGATGATGCAGGAGGTTATTGTCTGATGGTGCTAATTATATATATTCTGTATCTAACCTCTGATAAGCACCGGTGTGATTTCATGGCCGTGATGTTCCGATATTGTGTGAGTGTGTGTTTGGATATTGTGTGAGTGTGTGTTTGGATATTGTGTGAGTGAGTGTGTAGATATTGTGTGTGTTTTGGATATTGTGTGAGTGTGTGTGTGGATATTGTGTTAGTGCGTGTGTGGATATTGTGTTAGTGTGTTTTTGGATCTTGGGTGAGTGTGTGTGTGGATATTGTGTGAGTGTGTGTTTGGATATTGTGTGAGTGTGTGTGTGGATATTGTGTGAGTGTTTTGATATTGTGTGAGTGTGTGTGTGTTTTGATAGTGCGAGTGTGTGTGTTTTGATATTGTGTGAGTGTGTGTGTGTTTTGATATTGTGTGAGTGTGTGCGTGGATATTGTGTGAGTGTGTTATACTTGTTATGGAAATGATCTCCAGAGACTGATATTCCTATGTGTTATGGAGCTGATCTCCTAATACTGATATTCCTATGTGTTATGGAGCTGATCTCCTAATACTGATATTCCTATGTGTTATGGAGCTGATCTCCTAATACTGATATTCCTATGTGTTATGGAGCTGATCTCCTAATACTGATATTCCTATGTGTTATGGAGCTGATCTCCTAATACTGATATTCCTATGTGTTATGGAGCTGATCTCCTAATACTGATATTCCTATGTGTTATGGAGCTGATCTCCTAATACTGATATTCCTATGTGTTATGGAGCTGATCTCCTAATACTGATATTCCTATGTGTTATGGAGCTGATCTCCAGAGACTGATATTCCTAGTTGTTATGGACATGATCTCCAGAGACTGATATTCCTATGTGTTATGGAGCTGATCTCCTAATACTGATATTCCTATGTGTTATGGAGCTGATCTCCAGAGACTGATATTCCTAGTTGTTATGGACATGATCTCCAGAGACTGATATTCCTATGTGTTATGGACATGATCTCCAGAGACTGATATTCCTATGTGTTATGGAGCTGATCTCCTAATACTGATATTATTAGGAGTTATGGACCAGATCTCCAGAGACTGATATTCCTTGGCGTTATGGACCAGGGGCCGTATTCACAAAACATTACTTTCGAAAAAACGTAATAAGTTTTTAAGGAAAAAAATAGGAAGTTTATTAGTTAGTTCGTAAGCGCAATTCCTCTGTTCTTAGGAATTCATAGTTTTCTTAGGAATTCGTAAATATCTTTCCTGAGAACTTTGTAAATATCTTCTTATGTGGCATTGACATTAGTGATGTGCTTGAAACCAATAAATAAGCCTATGTGACAGGGATGAGAGGATTTGGCCCACTATACTAAAGTGTTGATATTTCAATTTTGTTACATTTATTTATCTGCTTTATGTCTCAATATTATTTATTTTATGTTGGCTCGTAAACGCTTTATGCACAAAAACAAATTCGATTTTTTGAACACATGTAGCCATCAGACTAGCTATATCAAAACCAAAAATGAATAATCAAGGAATGAGCAATAAAAACTTAAGCAGACAAGAACTTGAAGTGATGGTGGAGAAAATAGCAGCCAGGAAAATGTTTCTGTTGGGGAGACTTAAAAACTGCGGGGTCACTGCAGAGACCAAAAGGAGAGGATGGGGGGCGAGAGTGGCCGAGTCTGTCTCTGCTGTCGGGGGTATCGGAAGGGACAGTGACAGCGCCATAGAAAATAGTGGTCCGACATCAAGTCGGCTTTTAATAGGGCTAGGCGTCCCGCTAGCATGCCATGCCATGCGATTGTTTGAGGACGGCACCCCACATCAAAATATTTTTCCACCGTCACAGGTTTCATAAATTCACAAATATCGATTAAATATTCACTTACTTTTTGAAAATCTTCCTCTGATTTGTCATCCAAAGGGTCCTAGCTATAACATGTAGTGTCGTTTTGTTAGATAAAATCCTTCTTAATATCCTGTCTGTTCAGTTGGTGCCATTGATTTGAGTAATCTACTCATTTAACGTGCAGAGAAAGGAATCCAAAAATCTACTGCTAAACTTTGTTAAAACAAGGCCAAGTACGTTTCTATTGAGTCCTCAGATACCCTAAAATGTGATCAAACTATAATATTTCATATGGAAAGAAGTATGTTCAATAGGAAACCGATATTAGCAGCTCGCGGATACACAAATTTTCAATACTGTGTCCCAGTACTAAAACTCATTATTCTTCCTCGTTTTGGAAGAAACAAGCCTGAAACCTTGAACATAGAGTGCTGGCACCCTGTGGAAGCCATAGGAATTGCATACTGGGAGCTAGATTTAATTATTTCTCTATACTTTCCATTGTAAGAGCATGGGCTCTCCCCCCAAAAATTCTGGTTGGTTTTTCTTTGGATTTTCTCCTACTATATCTGTTATGGTAGGAGAAACAATCCTACCATTGTGTTAAAGTCCCCTACATTATTTTAACAATTCTACAACCTTCAAAGTGTTTTGTTTCCAATGGTACCAATTATATGCATATCCTGGCTTCAGGGCCTGAGCAACAGGCAGTTTACTTTGGGCACGTCAGTCAGGCGGAAATTGAAGAAAAAAAAGGACCCTAGCCTGAAGAAGTTTTAAGAAGAAGGGAGCTTAGAGACCATTCATGTGGACCAGCTGGAGGAGAAGGTGTTGTCTATGATATGAGAGACGGTGGTAGAGGGACTGCACTACCAGTTAGTTAGCTAGCTACGTTAGCTAGATATCGCGTAACGACATTATAGCCAACATAGCTAAAGCCGTTAAGTTAGTCAAGATCTTCTTTGCAAATTGACAGCTAATGCTAGCTGTTTAACACTTCTAGAATATTGTTATATATTGTTAAATACTAGGTAGCTAGATAATGCACGTTTAATTAGTTTTCTTGCTGTATTTAAATGTCCAGTAGCCAACTGTGTCTGTGTAGCAAGAAAATGTTCTTGGTTACAAAAGTATCCATTTGTCACAAGACAAGGGTTTAGCTGTCCTAATGTTAAGTACATTTCCAAGAAGAAATCCTAAAGTACTATTTTCAAGAATTCCATTTCTTCTTAACTTTTTTCTTAGGAAGAAACGTTGAGGAAAAAATTAAGAACTTTTCCAATAACTTTATTGAGGAATAGCAACTTTGCATAACTTTCTTCATAAGCCTGTAGTTAAGGAAAAAATGGCAGTTAAAAATACATTTCTTCTTAAGAAGTTTTTGTGAATCTGGCCCTTGATCTCCAGAGACTGGTAATCGTAGGTGTTATGGACCTGATCTCCAGAGACTGATATTCATATGGCTAGGCAACCGATTTAGCTAGCTATCTAGCTAGCAATGGCAATCATGTTAGCATATTTCATACTGAGATTACTGTTCTAAAACATGTTATTGGGTTTAAAATAATCAATACTGAAACATTCAGATTAAGTTTGTGAGTGAATTAAACATGTTCAAATGCTTTCATGAGCATATTCTCTCACTACTCTGTTTAAGACAAGGGTTTAGCTATCTTGGAATTAAGAACCAATACAAAAACGTTATTTTCAGTAATCTAATTCCATCTTTACTTTTGCTTAAGGAGAAACATAAGAAATAGTACAAGAACATTTCCAATAACCTTTTTGAGGAATAGCAACTTTGCTTAACTTTCTTCATAAGTCTATAGTTACTCAAGGAAACAAAACACGAAGCGGATTTAACTCCTTTAGGAAAACAGCCCTAATGTTACATGTCCAGCGTAAATCCAATGTATTTATTTTCCAAGCTATAGCACACAATATTTGACATACAGAGTTTGGTCTGCTTCCTGTTTTTATTTTCGGCATGGAAAGAATACTGCGATACTGGTATCGTCCTAATGCACACATCATTTTAGGCACACAACTACAATGTAAACCATAGACTTTAATATGTAATACAATGTGGGCACTAAGCGGATAAGGTTGTATATCTGGTTAGTGTGTCTGTCCTGCCCCTAGGGCTCTGTGTAGTACTTGTGCATCATCACTGACTGTGGTTTGCCACAATAAGACAGCTTCTTATGCTTCACACAGGAAACAGTCTCCTGATAAATCAAGCTTGCTAATGTTGTCTCTCAAAATCCCATCTATTATTAATAAATATACATGAGTTAAAGACAGCTCATTCCATTCTGATGAGATTATTTTCTCTGACTCTGTAATTAAGAGTCCACCACAAACAAGTTGCACATGAATATTATTAAGGGGGTATGTATGTGTGTCTTGGGGAAATCTAGTTGTCAGTCGCATGTAGATGAATGTTCTCGCTTCAGATTCTTCTTGGCATTCTGCAAGGAAATTAAACAGTTGTCCTTCAACCTTCAAGCTGTACATTTAATTTACCAGCCATTGAGATGTTTCAAAACCTTGGTTTCCTGTTGACGGTGAACATTGCTCTTTTCGATTTAGACAGTTTTTAAAAGAGGTATTATGTCATGAATTGTGAATGAACATGACACATGATTATGCAAGTGGTCTTCTTGAGGTGATACCTGAATCCACAATGTGTTGTTTGGAATTCTAACTGATAACAACCTTCTTGCGTCTTCACTTCCTACATTTCCTCCTATAGCTGTGAAGCTGCATAGAATCATGTTATGTGAGAAGGAGTAGCAGGGCTGGGATCAATTCAGGAAGTTATTTTAATTTAGAATTAGAAAAAAAGACACTTATGAAATAAACATCTTCACTTTCTCAGTTTATTGACAAGTCATTGAACATAATTGCATTTTTTCCACATTTTGAATTGTTATTTAAGATGACTTCCTGAATTAACTGCCTTCAATTGGAATTTACCCCAGCCCTAAAGTTTAGGGTATTAGACTTTTTGCTTCTTAGCTGGAGTTCTTCTTAGCTGCTTGTTGATTCACACAGCACATAAAGTAGTGTTGAATTACATTTTGACAGGGCATCACCCACAGGACACTGGGTGTGGGTACAATGACACCTTGTTATTCTGTGTTTTGAAGCATTATGAATAAAGGAAGGCTGGTCATGTAGACATGGATTCTGTTTAACATCTTGTTACTATTGGATTCATATCAATCTTGTGTGCAAGGGCTTCCGTGAAGACACTAGACTGCATGAATGTTGTCTGACTCTAATATTATTTATTGGACCTCAAGCTGCCCTAGCACGCCTTAATGTAACAGCAACAATGCATGTCCCTCGTGAATGTCCTCAGGGTACAATCTGATAACATTTACAGGGAATGGAGTCCTCCGTTATATCCATGTTCAACATTTAACAGTACAATTGTGCGGCGGCAGGCAGCTGGCATAGGACACTGACAACGCTGCTGTAACAGCAGCAACACCAGCAGGATTGCTTTGCAGTTTGATTGTGAGGAGCTGCCAGAGGAATACTGAACCCTTTTCACCCCTGAAGTTTGCCTTTTATTTGGGCTCTTTAATTCGGTTTGAGGTACAGGGGGATTGCAGTGCAGGATTCCTCTATTATTAATAACATCCCCCCTCTGGCAGGCGGCTGGCCCAGGTTTCACTGGGTGTGAATTATAGTCAATTGGTTGCATAATCAACCCCCACATTAATCATGAATGCCATTCCCCATGGCAACTCTTTTAAATAAATTAGTATTTTTTTTCCTCACAAGAGCAGGCTGGTGTATCTAATGTAGATATATTAATGACTCTTACTGGACTCAAAGACATCAATTCAAATTTGGACACCGGACATCACTGATAGCTTTGATTTACAGTTCATACTCTTACCTACATTTAATATTTTTATGTGGGCTTAGACGACTTTTGAGTGCAAATTCTGCCCCGCTGTAAATTAGACAATGAAAAGAAGCAGGTCTAGCAAACCATGAGAAAGGAATGACAGATGAACCGTCACAGCATAAAATAGAAGTCCCTCTCCGTGGCCTGAGGCTGTGAGAACGTTTCGTGCTGCATATCTATTCAGTGTGTGCAATGTAGTGTAGGACCAGCAGAAGGACAGTGGTTCCTGTCACTCTGATGTCACACACAGAGCCCTTCTGCTGGAGACTGAGCACGGCTCTATCAGTGACGCTCTCTGTCTGTCCTCCTGCGCCTCACCACAAATCAAATCAAATTTTATTGGTCACATACACATATTTCTGTATTAAAGATCGCATTTCCTGCCTGGAGAGTGGAAACGGAGTAAAGTGCCTCTTAAGCTGGTTCAAATGGGTCGTTAGTTTAATCAGGGGGAAAAGCATGGGAGTGACTCAGTCCATTAGGGGATGGCGTTTCTCCCTTTCGGTAACCACAGCGGTCTGATTTGTGCTGTTCCAACAGAAAACGCTCTGTTTAGAACGCAGGATCCTTTGCTCTTTGGCATCCCACATCAAACATTCCTCTGTAAACCCATCAAAAGAGATAAAGATAAAATGAAAACACTGACACCAGAGAGTCATTTAAACTTTAGAAGGTAATTACTCAACGTGTAGTGGTGCTTCAAGAACGGCTGGTATGGGGGTCTTTCTCTCTCTCGCTCTCCCTCAGGGGATAGTGCTGTTATAGCCTGTGGTGGGTAGGTTAGGTAGAGGATGTTGATTAGGGTAGTGGCAGTGATAGTGATTGGTGCTCACTTCATGCTGAAATGTGATCACAGTCCCAGGCAGGTGATGCTCATTTATCTGTTACTTTGCTACTGTTATCAGGCCCTCAGAATGCTGCAGGGCCTTCCCCTGTTCCATCCCTCTTCTCACTGTTAAATCCCTCCTTATTTAGTCTAATAATGTAGACACGTCTGAAGGCATCTGCTTGTTGGTTTACCCTCCATTTGATCTGTTATACTATCTGACAACTCTTCAGTCAATCTGGAGTCCCTGTGGCTGCGTGTTTTCTATTTAACCTTTATTTAACCAGGTAGGCCAGTTGAGAACAAGTTCAACTGCGACCTGGCCAAGATAAAGCAAAGCAGCGCGACAAAAAACAACACAGAGTTACACATGGAGTAAACAAACATACAGTCAGTAACACAACAGAAAAAATCTGTATACAGTGTGTGAAAATTAAGTAAGGAGCTAAGGCAATAAATAGGCCAGTAGTGGTGAAGTAATTACAATTTAGCAATTTACACTGGAGTGATATATGTGCAGATGAGGATCTGCAAGTAGAAATAATGGTGTGCAAAAGAGCAGAAAAACAAAAACAAATATGGGGATGAGGTAGGTAGTTGGTTGGATGGGCTATTCTACAGATGGGCTGTGTACAGCTGCAGCGATCGGTAAGCTGCTCTGACAGCTGACGCTTAAAGTTAGTGAGGGAGATGTAAGTCTCCAACTTCAGTGATTGGCAGCAGAGAATTGGAAGGAAAGGCAGCCAAAGTAGCTGTTGGCTTTGGGGATGACCAGTGAAATATACCTGCTGGAGCATGTGCTATGGGTGGGTGTTGCTAAGGTGACAAGTGAGCTGAGATAAAGTGGAGCTTTACCTAGCAAACACTTATAGATGACCTGGAGCCAGTGAGTTTGGCGACTAATATATAGCAAGGACCAGCCAAAGACAGCATACAGGCCACAGTGGTGGGTAGTATATGGGGCTTTAGTGAAAAAACAGATGGCACTGTGATAGACTGCATCAAATTTATCGAGTAGAGTGTTGGAGGCTATTTTGTAAATGACATCGTCGAAGTCAAGGATCGGTAGGATAGTCAGTTTTACAAGGGTATGTTTTGCAGCATGACGGAAGGAGGCTTTGTTACAAAATAGGAAGCCGATTCTAGATGTAACTTTGGATTGGAGATGCTTAATGTGAGTCTGGAAGGAGAGTTTACAGTCTAGCCAGATACCTAGGAGTTTATAGTTGTGCATATATTCTAAGTCAGAACCGTCCAGAGTAGTGATGCTAGTTGGGCAGGCGGGTGAGGGCAGTGATCGGTTGAAGAGCATGCATTTCGTTTTACTAGCATTTAAGAGCAGTTGGAGGCCACGGAAGGAGTGTTGTAGGGCACAGTGTCCAAAGAGGGGCCAGATGTATACAGAATGATGTCTGCATAGAGGTGGATCAAATAATCACCCTCTGCAAGAGCGACATCATTGATATATACAGAGAAAAGAGTCGGCCCGAGAATTGAACCTTGTGGCACCCCCATAGAGACTGCCAGAGGTCCGGACAACAGGCCTTCCCGATTCGACACACTGATCTCTATCTGAGAAGTAGTTAGTGAACCAGGCGTGGCAGTCATTAGAGAAACCAAGGCTGTTGAGTCTGCCGATAAGAATACGGTGATTGACAGAGTCGAAAGCCTTGGCCAGGTCGATGAAGATGGCTGCACAGTACTGTCTTTTATTGATGTCGGTTATGATATCGTTTAGGACCTTGAGCATGGCTGAGGTGCACCCGTGACCAGCTCGGAAATCAGATTGCATAGCGGAGAAGGTACAGCGGGATTCAAAATGGTTGGTTATCTGTTTGTTCACTTGGCTTTCGAAGACTTTAGAATGGCAGGACAGGATGGATATACAGTGGGGAGAACAAGTATTTGAAAAACTGTCGATTTTGCAGGTTTTCCTACTTACAAAGCATTTAGAGGTCTGTAATTTTTATCATAGGTACACTTCAACTGTGAGAGACGGAATCTTTAAAAAAATCCAGAAAATCACATTGTATGATTTTTAAGTAATTAGTTAGCATTTTATTGCATGACATAAGTATTTGATACATCAGAAAAGCAGAACTGAATATTTGATACAGAAACCTTTTACAGATTACAATTACAGAGATCATACCTTTCCTGTAGTTCTTGACCAGGTTTGCACACACTGCAGCAGGGATTTTGGCCCACTCCTCCATACAGACCTTCTCCAGATCCTTCAGGTTTCGGGGCTGTCGCTGGGCAATACGGACTTTCAGCTCCCTCCAAATATGTTCTATTGGGTTCAGGTCTGGAGACTGGCTAGGCCACTCCAGGACCTTGAGATGCTTCTTACTGAGCCACTCCTTAGTTGCCCTGGCTGTGTGTTTCGGGTCGTTGTCATGCTGGAAGACCCAGCCACGACCCATCTACAATGCTCTTACTGAGGGAAGAAGGTTGTTGGCCAAGATCTCGCGATACATGGCCCCATCCATCCTCCCCTCAATACGGTGCAGTCGTCCTGTCCCCTTTGCAGAAAAGCATCCCCAAAGAATGATGTTCCCACCTCCATGCATCACGGTTGGGATGGTGTTCTTGAGGTTTTACTCATCCATTTTCTTCCTCCAAACATGGCGAGTGGAGTTTAGACCCAAAAGCTATATTTTTGTCTCATCAGACCACATGACCTTCTCCCATTCCTCCTCTGGATCATCCAGATGGTCATTGGCAAACTTCAGACGGGCCTGGACATGCGCTGGCTTGAGCAGGGGGACCTTGCGTGCGCTGCAGGATTTTAATCCATAACGGCGTAGTGTGTTACTAATGGTTTTCTTTGAGACTGTGGTCCCAGCTCTCTTCAGGTCATTGACCAGGTCCTGCCGTGTAGTTCTGGGCTGATCCCTCACCTTCCTCATGATCATTGATGCCCCACGAGTTGAGATCTTGCATGGAGCCCCAGAACGAGGGTGATTGACAGTCATCTTGAACTTCTTCCATTTTCTAATAATCGCGCCAACAGTTGTTGCCTTCTCACCAAGCTGCTTGCCTATTGTCCTGTAGCCCATCCCAGCCTTGTGCAGGTCTACAATTTTATCCCTGATGTCCTTACACAGCTCTCTGGTTTTGGCCATTGTGGAGAGGTTGGAGTCTGTTTAATTGAGTGTGTGGACAGGTGTCTTTTATACAGGTAACGAGTTCAAACAGGTGCAGTTAATACAGGTAATGAGTGGAGAACAGGAGGGATTCTTAAAGAAAAACTAACATGTCTGTGAGAGCCGGAATTCTTACTGGTTGGTAGGTGATCAAATACTTATGTCATGCAATATAATGCAAATTAATTACTTAAATATCATACAGTGTGATTTTCTGGATTTTTGTTTTAGATTCCGTCTCTCACAGTTGAAGTGTACCTATGATAAAAATTACAGACCTCTACATACTTTGTAAGTAGGAAATCCTGCAAAATCGGCAGTGTATCAAATACTTGTTCTCACTGTCTGTATCAGTTTGGGTCTAGAGTGTCTCCCCCTTTGAAGAGGGGGATGACCACGACCGCTTTCCAATCTTTAGGAATCTCAGACGATATGAAAGAGAGGTTGAACCGACAAGTAATAGGGGTTGCAACAATGGGTCTAACCAGCTGGTCCCATGCCAATTTCAGAATGGTGGATTTTCAGTTTGTTTCCGTTTGTCTGTTTGTCTTTCCCTTCCTGCATGCTGCTACTTGTTAGTGAGCCTAATGGAAACTGCATTAAATTGACTCACCCAGTGAAAATACCTCTTTTAGAAAACACAACAATGCAAATATATTTTTTCACTAAACCTGCTCTCAGAGCACAGTCAGGGAGATCAGCAATATTTACAAATGGAAAAGGGATGGGTGTTTTTTTATGCTCCCACAGTGTGATATTTGCTAAGGACTTTGCAACACACGCCTCCTTGCCTTGCTGCTCCAGAAAATGTCATGTTTTAAATAATTGCTTCCAAAACCAGTGATGTTACAAGATCCTTGCCAAGTATAAGGGAAACATTTTTTTTATTCCTTGTGCCATGAAGCAGCAAACATCAGCCCAAATGGAGACTTGAGGATTATACTTTATTCATGTGGCATCTACCATGTCTCTTCTTTACCTATACATGTACTTTTTCACCAGACAGTCCTCTAAATTCAGTTTCTCACCAGACGGTCCTCTAAATTCATAAGAGTAAGAAGCGAGTGCGGACCCACAGGCTTTCCAAACACAGGATCGGAGGGTAATTATGCAGATTGTATTCATAAACCCATTCCCAGAGCCTTGCCTCTGCTGGGACACAGATCAAGATTGCTGTCAGGCACTGGGGTCTCTGTGGGCCACAGATAAAGAGGCAGTTTGAAGGGTCTTGAAATGGTTCCTAATGTACACGACACATTCCTTTTTCAACTTCCGATAAAAAGCCCATCTTTCGTATGTAACAAGCAAGGGGAAGCTAACAATGAGTGGAGACATAATTGGAAATGATTACAGACGGTAATTCCAGGTTGTGCATGTCTTAATATAGAAGAATGAGACCCTATGCAATGTCTGGTCTTAAATATTAATGTCAGAGCATGATGATTATTAATCCAGCTAATGGAAAATACAGATTAAATATTGACACAGCTTGTGTACATTGCTGTGTCAGTATGTGTTCCGTCAACCTAAGTCTTTATTCCACATGTTTAAGGGTGCTGTGTCAGTATGTGTTCCGTCAACCTAAGTCTTTATTCCATATGTTTAAGGGTGCTGTGTCAGTATGTGTTCCGTCAACCTAAGTCTTTATTCCACATGTTTAAGGGTGCTGTGTCAGTATGTGTTCCGTCAACCTAAGTCTTTATTCCATATGTTTAAGGGTGCTGTGTCAGTATGTATTCCGTCAACCTACGTCTTTATTCCACATGTTTAAGGGTGCTAGAAGTAGAAGTTTGTAAACAATGGCGTGCAAGAAATAACTCGGTATCCTGAATATGCAGTTATGGTAATAGCATGTTACAACTTTCAGTGGAACAAGTTTGATGCTTTGACATAGTTCATCAAAACCCTTGTCTGTTTTCCTTTGACGAGCAGCAGTCAGCTGATCACAATCACGCCTGGTTCCCTCCTACAGCCTCCTGCCCTGAAAGAAACCCCAATGAAAGTGACATCTACCACAAAGAATCCATGCAACCATGTAATTGAAGGTCTTTTATGGTAAAAAGACAGGCCCATTAAAAAAAACATTGTTCATACTTAATCATTTTTGGCTCTATGACATGAGAATGGGATTTGCTATAGGGAAAAAGTCAAATGTTATGCATTCCTTTCCCCTAACCTACAGGTAATTAAGTTTTAAAAAAAAAACATGTTGAAGTACTCGACAATTATTGGGGTCACAGTTTCATGTGAAAAATATAGGAGATATTTAATTGAATCACTTGCACCATTATTATTCTTGCCACTGGCAGAAGCTAATCAATTTGTATTACATGTATAGAGCAATCCCTAAAGTTTGGGCAGATATGGGAAAAAGGTTGATTAAAACAATTGGAACTAGGTCACTACAACTAATACAGTTTGACACTGTTAATTTGGCTATTCAATAGGTATGTTTCAAAAAGGCAAATCATAACATTATAATTTTATCATTTACTTTTTGTTTAATGTGAACCTTGATGCTGTAAAAAAAAAACATTGATAAATTAATTCTGATACATAAGAAAATGGACAATCGGATGGGGAGTACTGTATATACAACGACAGCCTGAAATAAGCAGAAGACTTTCAAGATCCTCACTCAGGTAATTTACCATGATGCAATGTTTGTAATAATGTAATTTTTTTCTCATCTAGATTTTAATTATGTGGTTCTCAGCTTAACAAAATAAAACGCATTCTGTGTTGTGATACCTACCTCTCTGTAGCTTTATACCCCCCCCCCCATACCCACAACCCTAATTGATCTACAGAGTGACTGGGTATATTTCTGTTTGTTGCATCACCTTCTGTCAGTTAGTCAAGTGTGATATTGCTCTTGGTCCTTTGGCTGCATTTACAGAGGCAGCTCAAGTCTGATGGTATATTTTTTTTACTAATTGGTCTTTTGAACAATCAGATCAGCTCTGAAAAGATCTGTGATAAGATCTCATGTGATTGGTCAAAAGGACCAATTAGTGAAAAAAGATCTGAATTGGGCAGCCTGTGTAAATTCAGCCATATTCATCCCATTAAATGTAATATGTTGTCACATTGAATGCTTTGTTATGTCTGTTGGAAATCATGAGCAGAGAGAAGAAACGTCGGGAGGAAGGTCGCGGGAGGCTGTGAGTGGAAGAGAAAAGATTGGTCATTAGCATGTAATTATGATTGATTGTAGCCCAAGAATAACATATCATATTGTTTATGGACACTTAGCTGAACCCTTTGGAGATTTCATTCAGTTCCCTATCCTGCTGCCTCTGTGTTACTGTCGCTTTCTCAACTAAACTTAGTGTTACTATGACTATGTTTAACAACATGCCAGGAAATGGAGATCATACATAGAACAAGTGTTATGGATTACATGAAGAAAACACTCCACATCCCGGTTTCAGACAGAAAGCCTTCAAGTAGTTACACAGGTATGTGTAGATATTGTATATGCACTCGAGTGAAAGCAACATTACTATTAGACAATATTAGTCAATACTAGACACCTTATTAGAAAGAAGTGGTGACTTGAGTGGCACAAGTTTTCTCCTTGAAAATGGACCGCTGACTCACACTCCAAGCATCAAAGACTCCTGTTCTTTGGCGGACACTACACCTCCGGCTTCCAAACAGTTTTGGGGTGGGGTTCGACTGCAATGTCATGCCACATCAAGTCTGTCACCTCAGCTACTTTTGATGCTTGCAGAGAGAGGGAGATCAGCCTGAACTCATCTGGGCCAAGAGTTGAATACCCACTACATCCTTTCACTGGGGCCTGTACTGAAGCCTCCTGGGAGAGATATTGAGGACATGGGTAACTGGGAAGATGAGCCAAGTGTTTTCTGGACCAATCAAGACAGAGAGAGACGTGTTCTTTTGAATGTCTGACTGACTATAGTGTGTGATCGGACTTGATCTTCTTCAATGAGGAACAGAGGAAATTTGGCTGTCACAGCCTGTTATGTGATTTGTTGATCAATATGTTTGTGATTGGTGGTTTACTATTAGAAGAAATCGTGATCACATACCTATTTCTTGGAACAAACAGGGGCTTACAAAAGCATGTGTCACGTTCTGACCTTAGTTCCTTTTTATGTCTTTGTGTTAGGTTGGTCAGGGCGTGAGTTGGGGTGGGTAGTCTATGTTATTTTTTATATGTTGTTATATTTCTATGTGTTTGGCCTAGTATGGTTCTCAATCAGAGGCAGGTGTCGTTCGTTGTCTCTGATTGAGAATCATACTTAGGTTGCCTGTTTTCCCCATTTTGGTTGTGGGTGTTTGTTTTCTGTTTTGTGCATATTCCTTACACCACTGTTTCGTTTTCGTTTCTCTTCGTTGTTATTTTGTGTAGTGTTCAGTTTTTCTATTAAAATATGACGAACACTTACCACGCTGCATATTGGTCCGAAGAGGAGATTCGTTACAGGATGTGTCTTGCACTGAGAGGTAGTGATTGGGTGCACTGTGGGATTTCAGGTCATATCCCCCTCAGAAATTAAGTGCATTTCTTTCTTGTCTCCAATTCTCACATGAACTTCTGCTCATAGAACCGCAATGAATAAGAATCTATAACTCTCTATCAAACAATTTGTAAAACATGTTATTACTATATTTAGCTTACATTGCGATTTTTTAACCTCATCTTGATATGTCTCCAGACATACATTATTCTAAACTTGATGGCCATTACATACTGTAGCAGTACATGTTCTGTGGGTTGGGTAGGAAATAATTAAAAATGAAATGTATAGCACTGTTACATTCCATTACTTCCTTTCCTGTGGTTAGCCAGATTTAGAGCCGGTGTAGAAACTACAACTTTGTGTGAAGGTACATAACAATGATTTGCCAAGACTTTTTCCATGTGTAAAAGTTAAACTTTTGACTACAACTGAAAATATCCCAGTGACACATTATTTCCTGTGACAAATGTGGGGGACTTTTTCCAGATCAGCACAGGTGAAAGAAGACAGGACAGGCTCCAGGCATGAACGACGTAAGCTTTTAGGTCCCCCGGATGCCTTTTTTTGGGGCGGGGGGATTCAGTAGGGGTCTCAATTTCTTTTGTGTAAAATGTATTACGTGAAATGGCAGTGGAAACTCATTTATGCACAAATATTGATATAATAACCAAATTATCGAAGTAAACTTGGAGTCACCCTATGGTGCGTGGTCCTCCCTCGACAACTCGGGAAACCATGCAGTTTATTAGGCTACATTAAATAAATTATGATGAACTTCACAGAGTGGTGAAAGTGCACGGTGATTCTGGTGACATGATGATCGATGCTTGACCACCATTTGACAATAAAAAGATTTTCTCTCTAATCCATGATAATCTCATCATGTAGACCAGCCACACAGCCTACGCACACTGTATCTGCGAGCTGTTGGGGAGAGCGGAGGTGCCAAAACCAGATTAGGGGCATTTGCTATTTAACGCAGTTAAACAGTTTTTGTGACAAAACTATCGGTAGAGTTGAAAATGAGGTGGAAACACATTACACTTTCGATTTTTATTCAGTACATTAAGTAAAAAAGTACATTTTGTGGGAATTACTGATCACCCACTGATTTCTATCCGCAACAAGTCCATTTGGTGGAAACACACCCCTGGTGGGAAAATCAAATGTTATTTGTCACATGTGCCGAATACGACAGTATACAACCTTACAGTGAAATGATTACTTAGAAGCCCTTAATCAACAATGTAGTTTTTAAGAAAATACCATCCCCCCCCAAAAAGAAGTAAGAGATAAGAATAACAATTAATTAAATTGCAGCAGTAAATAACAATTGCGGGCCTATATACAGGGGGGTACCACTACAGAGTCAAATGTGCGGGGGCACCGGTGTCAAGGTAATTGAGGTAATACGTACATGTAGGTAGAGTTATTAAAGTGACTATGTATAGATAATAACAGAGAGTAGCAGCAGCGTAAAAGAGGGTGTGGGGGGGGGGGGAAATGCAAATAGACTGGGTAGCCATTTGATTCGCTGTTTAGGAGTCTTATGGCTTCGGGGTAGGAGATGTTTAGAAGCATCTTGAATCTAGACTTTGCGCACCGGTACTGCTTGCTGTGCAATAAAAGAGAGAACAGTCTATGTCTAGGGTGGCTGGAGTCTTTGACAATTTTTAGGGCCTTCCTCTGACACCGCCTGGTATAGAGGTCCTGGATGGCAGCAAGCTTGGCCCTGGTGATGTACGGGCCCATACACACTACCCTCTGTAGTGCCTTGCGGTCGGAGGCTGAGCAGGTGACATATCAGGCGGTGATGCAATGCATCAGGATGCTCTTGAGGGTGCAGCTGTAAAAACTTTTGAGGATCTGAGGACCCATGCCAAATCTTTTCAGTCTCCTGAGGGGGAATATGTTTTGTTGTGCCCTCTTCATGGCTGTTTGTTGATGATGTGGACGCAAGGAACTTGAAGCTCTCAACCTGCTCCACTACAGCTCCATCGATGAGAATGGGGGTGTGCCCGGCCCTCCTTTTCCTGTAGTCCACAATCATCTCCTTTGTCTTGATCACGTTGAGGGAGAGGTTGCTGTCGTTGCACCACATGGTCAGGTCTCTGACCTCCTCCCTATAGGCTGTCTCATCGTTGTCGGTGATCAGGCCTACCACTGTTGTGTCATTAGCAAACTTAATGACAGGTTTGGAGTCGTGCCTGGCCGTGCAGTCATGAGTGAACAGGGAGTACAGGAGGGGACTGAGCATGTACCCCTGAGGGGCCCCCATGTTGAGGATCAGCGTGGCAGATGTGTTGTTTCCTACCCTTTCACCTGGGGGCGGCCTGTCAGGAAGTCCAGTATCCAGTTGCAGAGGGAGGTGTTAGTCCCAGGGTCCTTAGCTTAGTGATGATCCTAAAATGGATTACATTAATTTCTTTCCTCAGCAATCTACACACATAACCCCATAATGACAAAACAAAAACAGGTGTTTATAAACGTTTGCAAATTTAGACCTTGGGTTGGCAGTGTTCCGCACTGGGACTCAAACACAATACAGTCCTTGATGCAATGTGATTGAACAGCAATGCTTCATCTCTTACCGCTCCAACTCCAACCCACTTTTATCCTACAGAAAAGAGAGAGTCTACAGCAGGGGATACTGAAAAACACATCAGGGCAACACTTCACTATTGTGGAGTTTGACAGTTAGGTAGATACAGTACCTTTAGAAAGTGTTCAGACCCCTTGACTTTTTCCACATTTTGTTATGTTACAGCCTTATTCTAAAATGTATCAAATATACTTTTTCAGCAATCTACACACAATAAGGAAAACCTGTTTTTGTAATTTTTGCAAATGTGTTAATAAACAGAAATTTCTTATTTTGCTGTAGGACTCGAAATTGAGCTCAGATGAATCCTGTTACCATTGATCATCCTTGAGATGTTGCTACAACTTGATTGGAGTCCAACTGTGGTAAATTTAAGTGATTGAAAATTATTTGGAAAGGTACCCACCTGTCTATATAAGGTCCCACAGTTGACAGTGCATGTCAGAGCAAAAACCAAAGCATGAGATCGAAGGAATTGTCCGTAGAGCTCCGAGACCAGATTGTGTCGAGGCACAGATCTGGGGAAGGGTACCAAAACATTTCAGCAGCAGTGAAGGTCCCCAAGAACACAGTGGCCTCCATCATTCTTAAATGGAAGAAGTTTGGAATCACCAAGACTCTTTCTAGAGCCGTCCACACTGCCGAACTGAGCAATCGGGGGAGAAGAGGTTTGGTCAGGGAGGTGACCAAGAACCCGATGGTCACTTTGACAGAGCTCTAGAGTTCCTCTGTGGAAATGGGAGAACCTTCCAGAAGGACAACCATCTCTGCAGCACTCCACCAATCAGGCCTTTATGGTAGAGTGGCAAGATGGAAGCCACTCCTCAGTAAAAGGCACATGACAGCCTGCTTGGAGTTTGGTCTGAAGAAACCAAGATTGAACTCTTTGGCCTGAATGCCAACCGTCACGTCTGGAGAAAACCTGTCAACATCCCTACGGTAAAACATGTTGGTTGGCAGCATCACAATGAGGGTATGTTTTTCAGCGGCAGGGACTGGGAGACTAGTCAGGATCGAGGCAAAGATGAACGGAGAAAAGTAGAGAGATCCTTGAAGAAATCTTCCCCAGAGTGCTCAGGACCTCAGACTTGTACAGGTACTTTGAGATAATGCTAAATGTCTCAAACATGAAGTGATATTTTTTTCCACAGAATCGAGATATCCAATAATTTAGAGCACACTAAGGAGAATAATGAAACGAAGACACTGTCTGTCCAAGACTGTCCAAGATTCACCTTCCAACAGGACAATGACTCTAAGTACAAACATTTTGCCGTGGGGCGGAGAGGGACTTGTACAATCGTGTAACAGAATTAATGCAATTATACTCATTTTTCCAGGGTCATGCACAGACAGGGGTCTATCTGTGCCCGAGCACCTGGTGGTGGTGGTGGTATATGTACAGTGGGGCAAAAAAGTATTTAGTCAGCCACCAATTGTGCAAGTTCTCCCACTTAAAAAGATGAGAGAGGCCTGTAATTTTCATCATAGGTATACTTCAACTATGACTTCAACTATCACATTGTAGGATTTTTTATGAATTTATTTGCAAATTATGGTGGAAAATAAGTATTTGGTCACCTACAAACAAGCAAGATTTCTGGCTCTCACATACCTGTAACTTCTTCTTTAAGAGGCTCCTCTGTCCTCCACTCGTTACCTGTATTAATGGCACCTGTTTGAACTTGTTATCAGTATAAAAGACACCTGTCCACAACCTCATAACAGTTACACTCCAAACTCCACTATGGCCAAGACCAAAGAGCTGTCAAAAGACACCAGAAACAAAATTGTAGACCTGCACCAGGCTGGGAAGACTGAATCTGCAATAGGTAAGCAACTTGGTTTGAAGAAATCAAATGTGGGAGCAATTATTAGGAAATGGAAGACATACAAGACCACTGATAATCTCCCTCGACCTGGGGCTCCACGCAAGATCTCACCCCGTGGGGTCAAAATGATCACAAGAACAGTGAGCAAAAATCCCAGAACCACACGGGGGGACCTAGTGAATGACCTGCAGAGAGCTGGGACCAAAGTAACAAAGCCTACCATCAGCAAGGGCATTGAAGATGAAACGTGGCTGGGTCTTTCAGCATGACAATGATCCCAAACACACTGCCCGGGCAACGAAGGAGTGGCTTCGAAAGAAGCATTTCAAGGTCCTGGAGTGGCCTAGCCAGTCTCCAGATCTCAACCCCATAGAAAATCTTTGGAAGGAGTTGAAAGTCCGTGTTGCCCAGCAACAGCCCCAAAACATCACTGCTCTAGAGGAGATCTGCATGGAGGAATGGGCCAAAATACCAGCAACAGTGTGTGAAAAGTCTTCACAAGGTTATAGAAAACGTTTGACCTCTGTCATTGCCAACAAAGGGTATATAACAAAGTATGGAGATAAACTTTTGTTATTGACCAAATACTTATTTTCCACCATAATTTGCAAATAAATTCATAAAAAATCCTACAATGTGATTTTCTAGATTTTTTTTTCTCATTTTGTCTGTCATAGTTGACAGAAGCTTACAAGAAATCCTGCTATGCTCTGCGAATAACCATCAAACAGGCAAAGCATCAATTCTAAGATTGAATCATACTACACCGGCTCCGACGCTCATCTTATGTGGCAGGGCTTGCAAACCATTACAGACTACAAAGGGAAGCTCTGCCACGAGCTGCCCAGTGACGCAAGCCTACCAGACGAGCTAAGTCACTTCTATGCTCGCTTCGAGGCAAGCAACACTGAGCTATGCATGAGAGCATCAGCTGTTCCGGACGACTGTGTGATCACGCTCTCCGTTTAAACAGGTCAACATACACAAGGCTGCGGGGCCAGACGGATTACCAGGTCGTGTGCTCCGGGCATGTGCTGACCAACTGGCAGGTGTCTTCACTGACATTTTCAACATGTCCCTGATTGAGTCTGTAATACCAACATGTTTCAAGCAGACCACCATAGTCCCTGTGCCCAAGAACACAAAAGAAACCTGCCTAAATGACTACAGACACCTAGCACTCACGTCCGTATCCATGAAGTGTTTTGAAAGGTTGGTTAATGGCACACATCAACACCATTATCCCAGAAACTGTAGACACACTCCAATTTGCATACCGCCCAAACAGATCCACAGATGATGCGATCTCCATTGCACTCCACACTGCCCTTTCCCACCTGGACAAAAGGAAAACTTATGTGAGAATGCTATTCATTGACTACAGCTCAGCGTTCAACACCATAGTACCCTCAAAGCTCACCACTAAGATAAGGATCCTGGGACTAAACACCTCGCTCTGCAACTGGATACTGGACATCCTGACGGGCCTCCCTCAGGTGGTGAGGGTAGGTAGTAACACATCTGCCACGCTAATCCTCAACACTGGAGCTCCACAGGGGTGTGTGCTTAGTCCCCTCCTGTACTCCCTGTTCACCCACGACTGCATGGCCAGCCACGACTCCAACACCATCATTAAGTTTGCAGACAACACAACAGTGCCTGATCACCGGCAATGACGAGACAACCTATAGGGAGGAGGTCAGAGACCTGGCAGGTTGGTGCCAGAATAACAACCTATCCCTCAACGTAACCAAGACTAAGGAGATTACTGTGGACTACAATAGGAGGACCGAGCACGGCCCCATTCTCATCGACGGGGCTGTAGTGGAACAGGTTGAGAGCTTCAAGTTCTTTGTTGTCCACATCACCAACCAACTAGAATGGTCCAAAGACACCAAGACAGTCGTGATGAGGGCCTGACAAAGCCTATTCCCCCTCAGGAGACTAAAAAGATTTGGCATGGGTCCTGAGATCCTCAACAGGTTCTACAGCTGCAACATCGAGAGCTGATGCTGGTTGCATCAATGCCTGGTACGGCAATTGCTCGGCCTCTGACCGCAAGGCATTACAGAGGGTAGTACGTGCGGCCATCCAGGACCTCTACACCAGGAGGTGTCAGAGGAAGGCCCTAAAAATGGTCAAAGACCCCAGACACCCCAGTCAAAGACTGTTCTCTCTACTACTGCATGGCAAGCTGTACCGGAGTGCCAAGTCTAGGGCAAAAATGCTTCTCACCAGTTTTTACCCCCAAGCCATAAGACTCCTGAACAGGTAATCAAATGGCTACCTGGACTATTTGCATTGTGTGCCCCCCCAACCCCTCTTTTTATGCTGCTGCTACTCTCTGTTTATCATATATGCATAGTCACTTTAACCATATCTACATGTACATACTACCTCAATCAGCCAGACTAACCGATGTCTGTATGTAGCCTTGTCTGTCTTGCTACTTTTATAGCCTCACTACTGCCTGTCTTTTTACTGTTGTTTTATTTCTTTACTTACCTATTATTCACCTAACACCTTTTTTGCACTATTGGTTAGAGCCTGTAAGTAAACATTTCACTGTAAGGTTGAATTCGGCACACCTGACAAATACACTTTGATTTGATTTGGCTTCGGGACAGGTCTCTGCATTTCCTTGAGTGGCCCAGCCAGAACCCGGACTTAAACCTGATCGAACATCTCTGGAGAGACCTGATAATAGCTGTGCAGCGACGCTCCCCATCCAACCTGACAGAGCTTGAGAGGATCTGCAGAGAAGTATGGGAAAAACTCACCAAATACAGGTGCGCCAAGTTTGAAGCGTCATACCCAAGAAGACTCAATGCTGCTCAATGGAAACAGGATGCATCTGAGCTCAATTCCAAGTCTCATAGAATAGGGTCTGAATAATTATGTAAATATGGTATTTCTGTTTTATTTTGACTACATTTACAAACATGTCTAAAGTCCTGTTTTCGTTTTGTCATTATGGGGTATTGTGTGTAGATTGATGAAGATTTTTGTTATCCATTTTAGAATAAGTCTGTAACGTAACAAAGTGTAAAAAGTTAAGGGGTCTGAATACTTTCCAAATGCACTGTATTTTCTTTATGCGAATTCTAGAAGATTTGCATGAAAATGTGTTGTAAATGTAATGGAAATGTAGCTCCTGACATCACTCAATTAGCCATGCTAGCTAACAATTTTTAAATTGGTAAATAGTCTATCCAGTTGTCTAAACTTGTAGTAGTCGTGACCGAATACTGACCGGGCACATGCCCAGGGGCCCTGATATCCAATGTTCCCCCACTAAATTTGTTAGTCACCCTCACTCGTATATCACTAACATGGACAGTGCACAGACCTTTCAGGAGGCAGGTGCTTTTTTAAAACGCTCAAATTCATATGTAAAAATGAATATCATACTAAGTGCCTCTTTTTTTTTACATTTTTGAGCATAATGTAGGCCTATGTATTTCTGCAACAACAAGCTCACTCATCACAAATTGTAAGCAAGTTAGTTACAGTGCCTCCTAAAGACATGATTGACATCTGGAAAAGAGGGTGGGCGATCAGCTGATCATTGATGTTGATGATTGATGTAAATCTGCTAGTTAGGTAGCTTTATTTTTTATACTGATTGTGATTTTTCTTCAATGCTCTTAAATAATAACTTCATAATATAGCCTAATATTCATAATCTTCTAACTCATGATACAGTATATGGCTGGCTGGCTAGTGGCTTGTGTGGATATTTTAGTATATGGTGGTTAGCTAGAGTCTAGACTACCTGTGTTCAGTCAGAGATCTGTATATAATGACGAGATGCTCATGTCTCCACCCTAACAATGGGAGTTGTTGTCCCAAAGGCAGAAAGGCAGGCGATAAGCTTAGGTCCAAAATAAGCCAATAGAAACAAACACATTGGCCTTATTTTGGACAGATTTAGGTGAGAGTGAAACCTCTTGCTTTGCCTCTTCTTATCTGGTTCAGTGCTTTCTGTAAAAGTGTAAATTGGGAGGTACCGGAACAAAAAGTGAGCACGAGAACGGGGTGACCTGGGGAGCGCTGGGGTACCATAATACATGAAGAAAATGCACCTTTATAATAAAGCATTGTATGCATATCATCGCATTTGCTTGTGGCATAGAGCAGTAGATTAGAGGCGCTTACAGAAGTTGCACACATGGGGAAAATGTTTTGTAGCCTGGGGTCCAGGAAAATGTTACCTATTACTAACGCATTTCACGCAATTCTACGTAATTTTACATGACTGGAGACTTTGGCAGAATCTTTTTTAATATCGCAAAAATTGTCAAAATGGCAGGCTACTTTGACACTGACAAAACTGAGAATCTGAGATCAATAAAAAATACATTGTCTTGAATCCATCAATAGCCTAGACCTAGGTGTGTGGAGGATACACATATTGTGCAATATGCGAAGGAAATTATATTCCTAAAATAGCTTTCCAGTTTCACTGACTCACCCAGTGAATGCACAGCTCACTCACCCAAAAGCCTATCTCTCTTGTTTTACTTTGTAAAACAATGTTGGCTCAACAGGTCTATTTGGAAGTTGATCAAACTCATTTGGTAGCAGACAGCAGACAGATTAGAGTTTTCTCTGTTCAGAAGGATCCATTAACATTTTCCAACCTGAAATGTCCTACAATTGTATTTGAAATATTGCGAAAGGCCTGTTTTGTCTGCATCCTGCTCACTGACAGATTTGCTGCTAGTTCCTGACTGTAGCCGATGCCTTAATGGTTATTTTGGCTACACGCAATCCACAGCTAGGCAAATCTTTACAAATTAGTTATTGATCCTCTGTGGCTAAGTTATAGGCTATAGTAGGCTATTCTGAATTATTTTATTAATTTATGAACATACAGCAGTAATTCTATAATTCTATCTTTTTTTAGCAGGGGTGCTGTGCACCCTTCCCGTGGCTATGATCCTATAAGGAAATAAGTGCTACTGTGCATAGGCTATCAGCCAACCAGACAGAATATTGAGAATGATGTAACCTAAATCAAGTTTTATCAAGTGTTAATCAAATGTTATGCTGCTGTGGCAGTAAACACTTGACTGGTCGCATCTCAAACCATGCGTGTTTGGATACAGGGCAGACTGGGAAAAATATATATACCACCACCAGGTGCTCTGACACAGATAGACCCCTGTCTGTGCATGTCCCTGGAATAATTAGTAGAATTGCATGACATCTGCTATACGATTGTACAAATTTCTCTCCGCCCCACAGCAACATGTGTAGAACTGCAGAAAACTTGCTTTAAAACTACAAATGTCTCTCTGTCCCATGGTAAAATTTGTAGAAATGCAAAAAAAAAATGCTTTCAAACTGCAACATTTGTTCTCTCCGCCATCAAAAGGGGTGTAAACAAAACATTTTTGCCCGCTCTCGGTTAGGCCCTCCAGGAAGCTTGAGCCGGCCCTGCGGGAATATATTACTCTATGTGTTCTTAACCAAGGAGTATACTGTGCTACATAACCAAAGAGCAACAGTACATAGTAAAGGAGGTAGTCTCGAGTTATTGCCCGCCTGAGGTAGAGTAGCTCATGATAAGCTGTAGACCACATTATCTACCAAGAGAGTTTTCATCTATATTGTTCAAAGCCGTCTCTTTCACACCACAAACCAAAGCTGTCACTAACACCACACTCAACGAGGTGCATAAGGCCATAAACAAACAAGAAAATGCTCATCCAGTAGCGGTGCTTCTAGAGACCAAGGTCATTAATGCAGGAAAAATCCCGTTTTACCAAATTTCTACCAGCATGTCACATATGTAACCAACAATACTCCACACACAGCGACCTGTAAAAAGCTCTCCCTCGCCCTCCATTTGAAAAATCTGACCATAATTATATCCTCCTTATTCCTGCTTACAAGTAAAATCTAAAGCAGGAAGTACCAGTGACTCGCTCAATACGGAAGTGGTCAGACGATGCGGATGCTATGCTACAGGACTGTTTTGCTAGCACAGACTGGAATATGTTCTGGGATTCCTCCAATGGCATTGAGTATACCACCTCAGTCACGGGCTTCTTCAATAAGTGCATTGATGACGTCGTCCCCACAGTGACCGTACGTTCATACCCCAACCAGAAGCCATGGATTACAGGCAACATCTGCACCAAGCTAAAGGCTAGAGCTGCCGCTTTCAGGGAGCGAAACACTAATCCGGACGCTTATAAGAAATCCCACTATGCCCTCAGACGAACCATCAAACAGGAAAAGCGTCAATACAGGACTAAGATTTGAATCCTACTACACCTGCTCTGACACCTGTCGTATGTGGGAGGGCTTGCAAACTATTACAGACTACAAACAGAAACCCAGGAGCGAGCTGCCCAGTGACACGAGCCTACCAGACCGGCTAAATGCCTTTTATGCTCGCTTCGAGGCAAGCAACACTGAATCATGCATGAGCACACCAGCTGTTCCGGACGACTGTGTGATCATGCTCTATACATAGTCAATGTGAGCAAGGCCTTTAAACAGGCCAACATTCACAAGGATTACCAGAACGTGTACTCAGAGCATGCTCGGACCAACTGGCAAGTGTCTTCACTGACATTTTCAACCTCTCCCTGACCGAGTCTGTAGTACCTACATGTTTCAAGCAGACCACCATAGACCCTATGTCCAAGAAAGCAAATGCAACCTGCCTAAATGAAACCCGGAAACCTTAGACACACTCCAATTCGTGTACCGCCCCAACAGATCCACAGATGACGCAATCTCAGTCACACTCCACACTGCCCTTTCCCATCTGGACAAAAGGAACACCTATGTCAGAATTGACTACAGCTCAGCATTCAACACCATAATGCCCATGTAACAGGGTTGGTTATGTTTCCACTTGACTCTAAAGAAATGTGTATTTAATGTTCAAGCATTCTTATTGGTTAGTTCAACTCTGATGACAATAAGGTGTGTTGTGATTGGCCCCGCTTGCAGATAGGGGGAGATCGCGAACGTCAGGTCTCCCCAGTATGAAAATGTGATAAAAGGGGTAGGTCAAGTTCTGAATACTGTTTTCTATTTTCTATTTTACAACGTGTACAAGTTTGCTGTACGTTACTGATTTATACATGTGTGGGTATATGGTACCTGTTAGGGATTGAGGGGCTTTGTGGGATGTGCTTTGGCATATGATTGCTGTAAATAAGTGTGTTAGCTAGCATACACCTATGTAATGGTCACATAAGCCACAGCTAACACAGTAGTCTTCATGCTACAGATTTTGCCATCGACAGCCATCAATACCGTTCAGCCCTGCACAATTAACGTTTTGTTTTCCATTTAACAACAGGTATTTACACATGTTATATTTTGTATTGTATTTTTGTATTTTGTTCGCCCAGTATGAAAATGTGATGCAAGGGATTTTGCCATCGACAGCCATCAATACCGTTAAGCCCTGCACAACTAACAAGCTGTTTCCCATTTAACAACAGCAGAAATAAATGATGCTCAACTGGGACCACTGGCCGAAGTAATTTATTTTGAGAAAACACAACGCAATGGAGAGTAAGCTAAGGACCCTGGGACTAAACACCTCCCTCTGCAACTGGATCCTGGACTACCTGACGGGCCGCCCCCAGGTGGTAAAGGTAGGCACAACACTTCTGCCATGCTGATCCTCAACACAGGGGGCCCCTCAGGGGTGAGTGTTTAGTCCCCTCCTGTACTCCCTGTTCACCCATGACTGCGTGGCCAAACACGACTCCAACACCCTCATGAAGTTTGATAACGACACAACGGTGGTAGGCCAGATCATTGACAACGATGAGACAGCTTTCAGGGAGGAAGTCAGAGACCTGGCAGTGTGGTGCCAGGACAACAACCTCACCATCAATGTGAGCAAGACAAAGGAGATGATTGTGGACTACAGGAAAGGAAGGGCCGAAAATGACCCCATTCACATCAACAGGGCTGTAGTGGAGCAGGTTGAGAGCTTCAAGTTCCTTGGTGTCCACATCACCAACAAAGTACCATGGCCCAAACACACCAAGAAAGTTTTGAAGAGGGCACGACAACGCATTTTCCTCCTCGGGAGACTGAAAAGATTTGGCATTGGTCCTCAGATTCTCAAAAAGTTCTACAGCTGCTCCATCGAGAGCAACCTGACTTGTTGCATCACCGCCTGGTATGGCAACTGCTTGGCATCTGACTATAAGGTGCTACAGAGGGTAGTTCATACAGACCAGTACATCACTGGGGCCAAACTTCCTGCCATCCAGGACCTATATACTAGGCGGTGTCAGAGGAAGGCTCAAAAAATTGTCAAAGACTCCGGTCACCCAAGTCATACACTGTTCTCTCTGCTATCGCACGGCAAGCAGTAACAGAGCACCAAGTCTAGTTATAAAAGGCTCCTTAACAGCTTCTACCCTTAAGCCATAAGACTGCTGAATAATTAATCAAATGGCCACCCGGACTATTTACATTGACCCCCCCTCACCCCTTTGTATTTACACTGCTGCTACTCGCTGTTCATTATCTATGTTACTTTACCCCTACCTACATGTACAAATTACCTTGACTAACCTGTACCCCCACACATTGACTTGGTACCTGTACTCCCTATATATAGCCTTGTTATTGTTATTTTAGTGTGTTATTTTAAATTTGTTGGTACTTTAGTTTATTTAGTACATTTTCTTAACTATATTTTCTTAAAACTGCATTGTTGGTTAAGGGCTTGTGGGTAAGCATTTCACCTGTTGTATTCGGCACATGTGACAAATACAATTTGAGTATACTGTGCTACATAACCTTTTGCCACTGATAGTTAACTAAGGCCAGGATACAATCTGATCGCGCTTGTAGAGCAATGTTATTAAGAAGTATTTTATTAAAGCCAATGTTCCCACGTTCGCAGAGATCGCATTCACGGTAAACGCTTGATATGCCAGCTCAATCGTAAATGTCCTTTAAATGCCAAGCGTGCTACAACGGGATCAGATTGAATCATGGCCTAAATAACTACTAATGGGAAAAGTAGAGCAGATTGAGAGATAATGCCTCATCTCAAAAATACATTCTCTCCCATTTTCTCCCAAAAGTGTCACAACTGTGTTTACACTGGTCTAGACTGGTTTAGACAGGGTTCATTTCAATCATTTTAGTCAACGTTCATCTCAACACGCCAGAGATCTATCTGTCCCCAGTCACAAGAATGGGAATGACATCAACTTTCATGCTTGCTTGTTTCCGTAGCACAAAGCATATGGTCAGTGCCATGGTTCACTCAGGAAGAGATGGGCCTAGAGAGAGGAGGTAATGTCTTTGGGGGAGAAAAAGAGAGGTTAGAGAGGACGGACGAAAAGGGAAATCGGTCCTTGAAGGACTCCTCGTTCAGGCCTGTGACAGGTGTAAGCCAAGGCGACAGAATCGTTCCTCTTACTCTTGTACCACTTTTCACCCAGCTAAGGATGAACAGAGAGGAGAGAGGAGATGGGTAATTTGTGAAGACGCTGAAGTGCACTGCAGCATATTGATTGATCCCTGTCTCACTGCTGTGCTGTCCAGGACCAAGATGGCTGCCAGTAACGCAAGGTGGGACAAACCAACAAAGGGGATGAAGAGGAGGCATATCTACCACATATCCTAGTCTCTAAACATGATGATGTCATATGATATGATGATGTCATATGGTGATCATATTTGCTAGGGGAAACAATATAACAACACCTACAGTATGTTATGGTATTTATCCATGGTTCATGTACGTCTCATTTTCTTTGTTACATTCACATCTGAGCTGTGCTGGCTATTGACTGCAATTCATGGCTGTACCACCAGAATAACTGACAGGACATCTGAGTACGTTGTAATCCAGTAGTCATCTAAACAATATATGGAGCATATGTACAATTAATTAGTGCCAGTCTGTTTAATATCATGGACTTGGTAGCTCCAGCCATTACTGTAGCAGCAGTACAGTGTGTCGTTACCCCTGAGGTGCAAGAACAGATCTCTGCATTGTCTTGTTATCTGCAGATAATCATTCATTACTCATATCTGCTGTCTCGCTATGAGAAAATCGACCCCTCGTCCTATGCTTTATTGATTCTCTCCTGCGAATCACGCTAGATTGTAATGCAAAGAGGAGTGATTTGTCATTCCCTATCTTAGAGTTGTTACCGAGGCACTTGATGGTTTCTTAATGAGAGAACGCTGGAGCTGCATCTTCTCGCTTGGTATTGTAGACACAGCAAAGACGCCTTATTGTCATGCAAGAGACGTACATGTAGAGAAATTAAACTGATCTGTTGCTGTAGTTAATCTAAACCCGCCAGTCAGTATTCTGGTAGAACTGCAGTCAGCTGACTCCAAACTACTTAAATTGCTAGGCCTGTAGGGGTTATTTCCTCCCCCATCAAAATAGCACACTGACTGATTTTGACAGTTTTATTTGTTCTCATGTTATTAAATATTAAATATATTCTACAAGGTTTTATATTGGAGGATTACGTATGGCACTGTTTCACAAAAATACAAATTTTAAGCCTCAAGTTTACGATAACAGAGGATAGAATAATGAAGATAATGAAAATAGGCTACATTTTCTATCCTCATTAGAAACTGCTGGGTAACATTTTGCATTTTGTATCTTGTACATAACTGTCTTTGCGCAAGGTTTAGTACATAATTAATCACAAGGAGAGAACATTGTGAAAAGACAGAAACCATTAAAAATATTTTTTTTTTCAGTGCGTCACTGATAAAAAAAAGTATGCCCTCACTGACTGTGCCTCAATTCATTAACAGTTGGAAGACATGACCCCAGCTGAGTATTTGATGCTTTATCTTTGTAATTTGCTCAAATGTTTTTGAAACAGGAGTTGTATCATAAACAAGTCATACTATCACATTATTAGCTGCACTGACAGAGGCCGGGATTCAATTAGAGGAGCGTTAACCTGCGTTAACCTGCTCCCGGAGTTACACCTATCGAAGACATCGCCATTGGATGCACCGAGTCGCATTAGTAGAAATCCCATGCAGCCGTGTTACAAGTTCAAACCATGGAATGTGTGATGTTATCTACACCTCGATTAGGCTGCTATAAATCCTTCTATACATGCTACACTTCCTCATCCTGAACTTCAAACACAAGTGGAACGTGTGATGTTTCGTGACAATGAACAGAAGAGCAGCCACTCGCTGATTTGATAGCTCCAACACAGTTACATCTCCGACATCGCCTCAACAAAAACAATGATATGCTATGTGATTGTCAGTTATCTCGGGTTAACGCTCATCTTGGCCAGAGTATCCTGGCCAGAGCATCAAACTGTTTGAGTGGCAATTATTTGGTAAGGAGAGGGGGTCTTTTGGGGGTAGGGAGAGGGTCCTTGCTATAATATACTATAGCATATAGCAGGGGTCCCCAATTACATTCAGTCATGGCCCAATTTTTTCTTGAACAGATGGTCGGGGAGCCGGAACACAGTGCTAAATAATTTGTAGACTGCAAATTGACTGCAAGAATCCCAAACAGATATAATATTTGACAAAAAACGAATCATTTCAAACCCTGATAATATTGGGATACGATCACATATCCTATGCTTGAGAATAGTTTAGAACAAATTTCCTAACTCAAAATCACTTTGAGCTGATTTCCTAGTGATTTACTGTCTTTTATGTCCAAAAATGAAATTATAAATATATTATAGTGCGTTAAAACCACCATGTTGTAGAATTAAGTCAAACCATTTTCCTTCTAATAACATCCCTTGAGAGACATAACTATCTAAACCTCACTATATAATGTGAAATGTGTAACATTAAAGGGGCAGTGCAGTCAAAAACGAGATTTCCTGTGTTTTACATATATTTCCATACTATGAGGTGGGAATAATACTGTGAAATTGTGAAAATTATGATTATGCCCTTTTAATGTAAGAGCTGTTTGAAAAGACTGTCTGGAATTTCATCTTATTTGCATGGGTGGGGTTATTGGACCTCCTGGCGACATCACCAGGTAGCATAATTTAATAGACCAATAACAAAGAGAGTTTGCCCTCCTCTCTGCCAATAACAGCTAGTATTCAGCTTACATATCCCTCCCATTAGGTTCCTCCAATTAGGCCCCTCACTCAGGCCAATCCTAGACAGTCTTAGAAAAAATTTTGTTGGAGAAAAACAATCACAGTAGGGTACTTAATTGTTACCCAGAAATTATTTGAAATGTAGATAAAAAAGGCTACATTGGACCTTTAATATTCACATATAGCAATAGATGGGTTGGTTGTTTAGCAACAAAACCAACAAAACCAACGGATGCACAACTATGGTGCAAAACAGTCGGGGTTGGCTTATATTGTTGGCAACATGTAAACTATATTTAGTCTCAAATGTTTATTGAAAACATACATAAATGTGCACAATGAGCACTTGTTGTCTCTCAAATACATTGTTACAGTTGTTGGTTAGCTAGCCACAATTTTTGCCATATTAGCAAAGACATGACATCAGTCAAAACACCTCAAAACAAGACATGGTATCAAGAACAAGATAAAATTAGCTGAAACGAGCCACTTACGACTCCCCACACGGCAGCTCCTTGTAATTGTTGCTAGCTATCTGGCCACGTAGAATCACAAAAACACACAGACTTCTGCCCCATTGGAAGTGTGTGCATCGTTTTTGTGACGTTGTCAGCTAGCACGTCTATATGCTGCTAACATGACTTTCTCACTGATAGCTCTCTTTGGCAGCAAGCTCAGTATAGAGAGAGCACAGGTACAGATTAGAAACTCAATTTGACGTTAACTGCTCTTAAAAAGTAATTCACTGTATATGCTGTATATATGGCCGATGGTTAGAGGAACTATAACGTTGCTAATGCTCTGTTGAACAGAAACAACATTTTTTATAAAGTACTCTGGACGTGTTTTTTTTAGGGTAGTGATGAAAGTGGTTTTAATACCCAGGTGTGCATAATGTATCTGTTAACATGGGACATGCATTACAGCTCCAGACATCAGTCCCTCAATTCCACAACATAAAATATTGAAACTACTGAAGCGTAGAGAAACCACCAGTCTCTTAAAATAAATGTTCAGTTGTGTACTGTCATCATGAGAAAACCCATCTGAAAATCCAGTCACAATGCCAGTCCCCCGATCCCATCAGCTTCTTAATAAGTATTAATACCTGTTTACTGTGTGGTCATGAGACAAGAAAGACTTCCTGATTAGAACAGGGATGTGTTTACAGTGATGTGTTTACAGTACATGTATCTAGGCGGCATCCAGGGTGGTATGAGATTGGAACCTCCTGTACAATAGTGAACAAAGCTGTGCAGTCCTTAATCACGAAGCCCTTTAATCTCTCTCAGAGCACCACACAGTTTACTGGGAGAATATCCCTGCTTGTCTTCAAGGATACCTTTAAAGATAAGTCATGTCCCAGAAGAGAAGCCAGTGTATTCATTAAATCATTTCAACTGTAAATGTTCAGGCCTGAATTCTTCAAGTAAATTAGAAATACATTAGACAAATAAACACAGCCCCAAACAAATGAAAAAGACATTCCCATGCTACACAACAGATTAACACTTAACAACACTAATTGTTCTGTGTTTCTGTAATGGCTGTCAACAACAGGAGACTTGTATTAATTATATCAGTGAGAAAAGTGGGAATCTCATTACAACCTATAATGAGAAATATAATTTTTATTTTGGAAAGTGTTTTTTGTTTGAACGCTTTACGACCAGTTATACTGGAAAAATATTCAGATTTTCTTCCTATCCTAGTCAATAACAGGACCAGACCAACTACAAATCGAGGAGAGGCAATGTGGCTAATTCTGGAAAGCAAAATGGTGATCCTTTGTTAATGTTATTATCACTTACTGAACCCTGCTTTATGTTCCTCTTTATTGATAGTTATCAATATACATTAGATACTGTATTTACAGATAACTGCCAAAATAAAAGAAACACCTACATCACGTGTCTTAAAAGGGCATTGGGCCACAACCAGCCAGAACAGCTTCCATGCGTCTTGGCAAAGATTCAACAAGTGTCTGGAATTCTATTGGAGGGATGCGACAACATCATTTGGTGTTTTGTTGAGGGTGGTGGAAAACGCTGTCTCCAGCATCTCCCATAAGTGTTCAATTGGGTTGAGATCTGGTGACTGAGACACACACACACACACACACACAAGCACACACGCACACACGCACACACACACACACTTTAAATCCCTGATGCTCCTTTGAGACCCCTCTTTCAAAGTCACTGAGATCTCTTCTTCTAGTCATGGTAGCCAAACTAATGGGAAACTGGGCATTTTTATACATATCCCTAAGCATGACGAGATGTTAATTGCTTAATTAACTCAGGAAGCACACCTGTGTGGAAGCACCTTCTTTCAATACATTTTTATATCCCTCATTTACTCATGTGTTTCCTTTATTTTGGCAGTTACTGTATGTCAATAATGTAGTGTAGGATTTTGGAGTTCAATGGCACATGTCACGTCTAATTAAATCAGTTTAGTAGTGCTGCTGTTCCTCCACTCTCACCACAGCTCTATTGGCATGGGTAAGCACAGTATACCTCAGGGGGGTGGGGAGTGGTGAGAGGGGGGTAAGAGTTCAGAGAGAGAGTTTATCTCTGAGTATTGGGTGCACAAAGGACACATTTGTCTCAAGTATCACTTTTTTTACTGCTTTAGCCAGTCCTGAAATGATCTGGGGAGTTTGTCTGTGTCGTTGACCATAGTGTACCCTCTTATTGACCTGAGGTGTCTGTATAACTGTTTACCAGACCTGGGTTCAAAAAATCTTTGTTGCTGATTGAGCTTGCCTGGCACAATGGAACCAATGGAATAGTCCAGATAGTACAAGCCTTGCCCACCTGGTACTCCAGACAGGCCCAGGAGATGATTGTGGACTTCAGGAAATAGCAGAGGGAACACCCCCCTATCCACATCGATGGAACAGTAGTGGAGAGGGTAGCAAGTTTTAAGTTCCTCGGCATACACATCACAGACAAACTGAATTGGTCCACTCACACAGACAGCATCGTGAAGAAGGCGCAGCAGCGCCTCTTTAACCTCAGGAGGCTGAAGAAATTCGGTTTGTCACCAAAAGCACTCACAAACTTCTACAGATGCACAATCGAGAGCATCCTGGCGGGCTGTATCACCGCCTGGTACGGCAACTGCTCCGCCCACAACCGTAAGGCTCTCTCAGATTAACGAGACGTGGTGTGATCATAACAACATACAGGAACTCAAGACCTTCTGTTCACCTGACTTAGAATTCCTCACAATCAAATGTCGACCGCATTATCTACCAAGGGAATTCTCTTCGATTATAATCACAGCCGTATATATTCCCCCCCAAGCAGACACATCGATGGCCCTGAACTAACTTTATTTGACTCTATGTAAACTGGAAACCACATATCCTGAGTCTGCATTCATTGTAGCTGGGGATTTTAACAAGGCTAATCTGAAAACTAGACTCCCTAAATTCTATCAGCATATCGATGGCGCAACCAGGGCTGTTAAAACCATGGATCATTGTTATTCTAACTTTGTCAATGCATATAAGGTCCCCCCCCCCCGCCCTCCTTTCGGAAAAGCTGACCTTGACTCCATTTTGTTGCTTCCAGCCTACAGACAGAGACTAAAACAAGAAGCTCCCGCGCTCAGGTCTGTTCAACGCTGGTCCGACCAATCTGATTCCACGCTTCAAGACTGCTTCGATCACGTGGAATGGGATATGTTCTGCATTGCGTCCAACAACAACATTGACGAATACGCTGATTCGGTGAGTGAGTCCATTAGAAAGTTCATCGGCGATGTTATACCCACAGCAACGATTAAAACATTCCCAAACCAGAAACAGTGGATTGATGGCAGCATTCCCACGAACCACTGCTTTTAACCAGGGCAAGGTGACCGGAAACATGACAGAATACCAACAGTGTAGCTATTCCCTCCGCAAGGCAATCAAACAAGCTACGCGTCAGTATAGAGACAAAGTAGAGTCGCAATTCAACGGATCAGACACAAGAGGTATGTGGCAGGGTCTACAGTCAATTACGGATGACAAAAAGAAAACCAGCCCCGTCGCGGACCAGGATGTCTTGCTCCCAGACAGAGTAAATAACTTCTTCGCTCGCTTTGAGGACAATACAGTGCCACTGACACGGCCCGCTACCAAAACCTGCGGACTCTCCTTCACTGCAGCCGACATGAGTAAAACATTTAAACGTGTTAACCCTCGCAAGGCTGCAGGCCCAGACGGCATCCCGTCTGGGCCTGCAATCAATCATTATCCCAGTCTGCTGTTCCCACATGCTTCAAGAGGGCCATCGTTGTTCCTGTTCCCAAGAAAGCTAAGGTAACTGAGCTAAATGACTACCGCCCCAATAGGTCCACAAACGACGCAATCGCAAACACACTGCCCTAACCCATCTGGACAAGAAGAATACCTATGTGAGAATGCTGTTCATCGACTACAGCTCAGCATTTAACACCATAGTACCCTCCAAATATGTCATCAAGCTTGAGACCCTGCGTCTCGACCCCGCCCTGTGCAACTGGGTACTGGACTTCCTAAAGGGCCGCCCCCAGGTGGTGAGGGTAGATAACAACATCTCCACCCCGCTGATCCTCAACACTGGAGCCCTACAAGGGTGCGTTCTGAGCCCTCTCCTGTACTCCCTGTTCACCCACGACTGCGTGGCCATGCACGCCTCCAACTCAATCACCAAGTTTGCGGACGACACTACAGAGGTAGGCTTGATTTCCAACAACGACGAGACGGCCTACAGGGAGGAAGTGAGGGCCCTTGGAGTATGGTGTCAGGAAAATAACCTCACACTCAATGTCAACAAAACAAAGGAGATGATCGTGGACTTCAGGAAACAGCAGAGGGAGCACTCCCCCCTATCCACATCGACGGGACAGTAGTGGAGAGGGTAGTAAGTTTTAAGTTCCTCGGCGTACACATCACGGAAAAACCGAATTGGTCCACCCACACAGACAGCGTTGTGATGAAGGCGCAGCAGCGCCTCTTCAACCTCAGGAGGCTGAAGAAATCCGTCTTGTCACCAAAAGCACTCACAAACTTCTACAGATGCACAATCGAGAGCATTCTGTCGGGCTGTATCACCACCTGGTACGGCAACTGCTCCGCCCACAACCGTAAGGCTCTCCAGAGGGTAGTGAGGTCTGCACAACGCATCACCGGGGGCAAACTACCTGCCTTCCAGGACACCTACACCACCCGATGTCACAGGAAGGCCATAAAGATCATCAAGGACAACAACCACCTGAGACACTGCCTGTTCACCCCTCTATCATCCAGAAGGCGAGGTCAGTACAGGTGCATCAAAGCAGGGACCGAGAGACTGAAAAACAGCTTCTATCTCAATGCCATCAGACTATTAAACAGCCACCACTAACATTGAGTGGCTGCTGCCAACATACTGACCCAACTCCAGCCACTTTAATAATGGAAATTGATGGAAATTGATAGAAAAAATGTATCACTAGCCACTTTAAACAATGCCACTTAATATAATGTTTACATACCCTACATTACTCATCTCATATGTACATGTATATACTGTACTCTATATCATCTACTGCTTCTTGCCATTTTTATGTAATACATGTATCACTAGCCACTTTAAACTACGCCACTTTTTTGTTTACATACCCTACATTACTCATCTCATATGTATATACTGTACTCGATACCATCTACTGCATCTTGCCTGTGCCGTTCTGTACCATCACTCATTCATATATCTTTATGTACGTATTCTTTATCCCTTTACACATGTGTGTATAAGGTAGTAGTTGTGGAATTGTTAGGTTAGATTACTCGTTGGCTTTTACTGCATTGTCGGAACTAGAAGCACAAGCATTTCGCTACACTCACATTAACATCTGCTAACCATGTGTATGTGACAAATAAAATTTGATTTGATTTGAGATGCAAAAAATATAATGTGGGAGAGCAATAGCTAAAAGGTTTCTGCATTTTAAAGGCAATACATATTCTCTGTAGTATTTACTTGGTTTATGTAATGGTTTGGTTTTTGGTTGGGTTGGGATCTCATTGATGCGTTAGCTAGCAGAGGTTAGGATTACGTAAAAGTAGGACTCAGGTGCATGGATGGAGATGCTGCCAGACCAGATGGAGGATTTTCACACCTTTGACTTCATACAGTCCAGAGGGGGGAGGTAAAACTGTAAAACACTCACGCAAAGTCAGATTTGACAAATCCAATACATATTCTGTCTAATTTTACACGCATCGTCATGACTTCTTGACTCCTTTCCTCTCATAATGGGAGATGGTGAGGGGAGTGAGAGACATGATCTGATCCGGAGAAGATGTGTGCTTCCTGTGTGTGTGTGTGTGTGTGTGTGTGTGTGCGTGTGTGTGTGTGTGTGTGGGAGGATTGGCATGGGAGTATGTGTGCACTGAAGTTTACCCTGCAGTGCCTGCCTGCCAGTGCCCCTGACTGGCATGCTGCCTCCTCACAGCTGGGGTAGACAAGTAGGAGAGGAGAGAGAAACCAAAGAACGTCCTCACGGTTTAATTAAAGTAAGAAAAACAAATCCTCTCAGTTTCAGCAACATGAGTAACTCTGATCAGCACACAGAGTAATTGCTGGGGGATGGCCTTGTAGCTGAGTCACTGTTAGAGCGTAGTGGGCTCCTCACTGTACAAAAATTCACCCCCAAAGCAATAGGCATCTCATGGATATTATGTTGGGGAAACCGAGTTCAACAAACCTTTGTGCAAAAGTATTTCTTCAAATGACGTTTCTCCCAGCCCAGGAGGAACTTGTGACAGTACAGAGAGTGATAAACTCCATTCATCACACTCTTTCTTTCCTCTTCAACCTCCATGTCTGTAAATTCACCTCTGGAAGTAAGAGGTGTGTATGTGTGTGATTGTCGTCCCCCACCCCCGTGCTTTTGCTTTCTCTGTGCTTTCTTTCTCTCTCTCTCTTTCTCGCTGTGCTTTCTCTATCTCTGTGTGCTTTATATCTCTCTCTGCTTCATCTCTCCCTCTGTGCTTTCTCTGTGCTTTCTCTCTCTGTGTGCTTTCTCTCTCTCTATTTCTCTTTCTCTGTGCTTTCTCTCTCTGTGCTGTCTTTCTCTCTCTCTGCTTTATCTCTCTGTGCTCTCTCTCTCTCTCTCTCTCTCTCTCTCTCTCTCTCTCTCTCTCTCTCTCTCTCTCGATTGTCGTCCCCCACCCCCGTGCTTTCACTTTCTCTGTGCTTTCTTTCTCTCTCTCTCTCTCTCTGCCTCTCTCTCTCTTTCTGTGCTGTCCGCCTCTTTCTGTGCTTTTTTTCTCTCTCTCTGTGCTTGCTCTCTCTCTATTTCTCTTTCTCTGTGCTTTCTCTCTCTCTGCTTTTCTCTCTCTCTCTCTCTCTCTCTCTCTCTCTCTCTCTCTCTCTCTCTCTCTCTCGATTGTCGTCCCCCACCCCCGTGCTTTCACTTTCTCTGTGCTTTCTTTCTGTGTGCTTTCTCTCTCTCTATTTCTCTTTCTCTGTGCTTTCTCTCTCTGTGCTGTCTTTCTCTCTCTCTGCTTTATCTCTCTGTGCTCTCTCTCTCTCTCTCTCTCTCTCTCTCTCTCTCTCTCTCTCTCTCTCTCTCTCTCTCTCTCTCTCTCTCTCTCTCGATTGTCGTCCCCCACCCCCGTGCTTTCACTTTCTCTGTGCTTTCTTTCTCTCTCTCTCTCTCTCTGCCTCTCTCTCTCTTTCTGTGCTGTCCGCCTCTTTCTGTGCTTTTTTTCTCTCTCTCTGTGCTTGCTCTCTCTCTATTTCTCTTTCTCTGTGCTTTCTCTCTCTCTGCTTTTCTCTCTCTCTCTCTCTCTCTCTCTCTCTCTCTCTCTCTCTCTCTCTCGATTGTCGTCCCCCACCCCCGTGCTTTCACTTTCTCTGTGCTTTCTTTCTGTGTGCTTTCTCTCTCTCTATTTCTCTTTCTCTGTGCTTTCTCTCTCTGTGCTGTCTTTCTCTCTCTCTGCTTTATCTCTCTGTGCTCTCTCTCTCTCTCTCTCTCTCTCTCTCTCTCTCTCTCTCTCTCTCTCTCTCTCTCTCTCTCTCTCTCTCTCTCTCTCTCTCTCTCTCTCGATTGTCGTCCCCCACCCCCGTGCTTTCACTTTCTCTGTGCTTTCTTTCTCTCTCTCTCTCTCTCTCTCTGCCTCTCTCTCTCTTTCTGTGCTTTCCGCCTCTTTCTGTGCTTTTTTTCTCTCTCTCTGTGCTTGCTCTCTCTCTATTTCTCTTTCTCTGTGCTTTCTCTCTCTCTGCTTTTCTCTCTCTCTCTCTCTCTCTCTCTCTCTCTCTCTCTCTCTCTCGATTGTCGTCCCCCACCCCCGTGCTTTCACTTTCTCTGTGCTTTCTTTCTGTGTGCTTTCTCTCTCTCTATTTCTCTTTCTCTGTGCTTTCTCTCTCTGTGCTGTCTTTCTCTCTCTCTGCTTTATCTCTCTGTGCTCTCTCTCTGTGCTCTCTCTCTCTCTCTCTCTCTCTCTCTTTCTCTGTGCTTTCTCTCTCTCTGCTTTTCTCTCTCTCTCTCTCTCTCTCTCTCTCTCTCTCTCTCTCTCTCTCTCTCGATTGTCGTCCCCCACCCCCGTGCTTTCACTTTCTCTGTGCTTTCTTTCTGTGTGCTTTCTCTCTCTCTATTTCTCTTTCTCTGTGCTTTCTCTCTCTGTGCTGTCTTTCTCTCTCTCTGCTTTATCTCTCTGTGCTCTCTCTCTCTCTCTCTCTCTCTCTCTCTCTCTCTCTCTGTGCTTTCTCTCTCTCTCTCTCTCTCTCGATTGTCGTCCCCCACCCCCGTGCTTTCACTTTCTCTGTGCTTTCTTTCTTTCTCTCTCTCTCTCTCTCTCTCTGCCTCTCTCTCTCTTTCTGTGCTTTCCGCCTCTTTCTGTGCTTTTTTTCTCTCTCTCTGTGCTTGCTCTCTCTCTATTTCTCTTTCTCTGTGCTTTCTCTCTCTCTGCTTTTCTCTCTCTCTCTCTCTCTCTCTCTCTCGATTGTCGTCCCCCACCCCCGTGCTTTCACTTTCTCTGTGCTTTCTTTCTGTGTGCTTTCTCTCTCTCCATTTCTCTTTCTCTGTGCTTTCTCTCTCTGTGCTGTCTTTCTCTCTCTCTGCTTTATCTCTCTGTGCTCTCTCTCTCTCTCTCTCTCTCTCTCTCTTTCTCTGTGCTTTCTCTCTCTCTGCTTTTCTCTCTCTCTCTCTCTCTCTCTCTCTCTCTCTCTCTCTCTCTCTCTCTCTCTCTCTCTCTCGATTGTCGTCCCCCACCCCCGTGCTTTCACTTTCTCTGTGCTTTCTTTCTGTGTGCTTTCTCTCTCTCTATTTCTCTTTCTCTGTGCTTTCTCTCTCTGTGCTGTCTTTCTCTCTCTCTGCTTTATCTCTCTGTGCTCTCTCTCTCTCTCTCTCTCTCTCTCTCTCTCTCGCTCTCTGTGCTTTCTCTCTCTCTCTCTCTCTCTCTCGATTGTCGTCCCCCACCCCCGTGCTTTCACTTTCTCTGTGCTTTCTTTCTCTCTCTCTCTCTCTCTCTCTCTCTGCCTCTCTCTCTCTTTCTGTGCTTTCCGCCTCTTTCTGTGCTTTTTTTCTCTCTCTCTGTGCTTGCTCTCTCTCTCTCTGTGCTTTATCTCTGTGCTTTCTCTCTGCTTTCTCTCTTTCTCTCTCTGTGCTTTCACTCTTTCTCTCTCTCTCTATCTTTCGCTCTCTCTCTGCTTTCTCTCTCTCATTCTCTCTCTCTCTGTGCTTTATCTCTCTCTCTGTGCTTTCTCTCTCCCTGTGTGCTTTATTTCTCTCACTACACTTTTTGGTATTTTCTTTCAATTGTATTTTCTATAGTGGAGGGTTAATGCACTATTTGTTTTAACGGTATTCACAGGTTTTTAAAAGTTAGGGTGGAGGAGGACAGAGTCAGTTTCCCGGGGTTTGGAAGGTGTGGTGTGCGAGATGGCTTCTCAGCCTAGCGTGGAGGAGACTCTGTTGAAACGGCATTGATTCAAGTGTGTTCCTGAGAATGAAGTTAAAGTGGAGGAGGTTCTGCTTGCAGTCGGTGAACAGGTAGGAGCTGAATTTATACATTCCGCTTCTAGAATGAACAAAGCTGTGGTTGTGTTCATGAAAATAGCTAATTTAGTTGGTAGGCTAATTGCTAGTGGAATATTTGTAAGGGGTGTGTTGGTGCCAATTTCACTTCTTTAAACCCCTTCGACAAGAGTAGTAGTTGCAAATTTGCCTCTGTTTATTACGGATGATCAAATCAGGAAAGAGCTGAGTCGTTTTGGTAAGTTTGCCAGCGGGTTTCGTGAACTGTCGGCAAGTTTTCAGGCAGATGCCGTTAAGCACGTTGTTTCGTTCCGGAGGCGAGTGTTTATGTTTCTGAATAACAATGAGCAACAGCTAAATGTGCATTTTAAAGTGAAGCATGGGGAGGGGCTCTATGCAGGGTTTGCCAGCACAGATAGTCTACAGTGTTTTGAGTGTGGGGATTTGTGGCATAAGAGTTTTGCTTCCTCACATAAAGGCCGTAGACAAGGTGAGGGAACAAGCACCAGTGGGGGAAATCGAGGTCAACGTACAGGTGGCAATGAGATGCATACAGCAGAACCTGAGCCTAGTCATGCTAAGGATGGTGGTGTAGATGATGCTGGGCCTAGTCATGCCAGATATGGTGGTGTAGATGAGGCTGGGTCTAGTCAGGCTAGAGATGGTGGGGTAGCTGAGGCTGGGCCTAGTCATGCTATGGATGGTGGTGTAGATGAGGCTGGGTCTAGTCAGGCTAGAGATGGTGGGGTAGCTGAGGCTGGGCCTAGTCATGCTATGGATGGTGGTGTAGATGAGGCTGGGCCTAGTCATGCTATGGAGGGTGGTGTAGATGAGGCTGGGTCTAGTCAGGTTATGCTAGTGGATGAGGAGAGTATAGTAGGGAAGTGTAAGAGACTAGGGGGAGGAGGAGGAGGATGTCAAGCAGAAAAAGAAAAAGGGTAGAAGAAAGGAGGTGGGAGGGGAAAGGCTGCTCTGGTCAAAGGCACCATGGAACCTTAGCCTGATGCTGGGGCAAGGCCCTCACCATAGAGGAAGGGCAGGTGATCAGGATGGGAGATGGAGATGAGGAGGAAAGTGAGTCTGAAAAAGAGGATGATGAGGAGGTATTTTTTCAGACTCCTCTTCAATGGATCCGGAGCTGACAGCCAGTCAAGCAGAGGGGTCAAAGTACACATTGAGGGAACTGACAAGGTTCCTGAATGAGACCAAGGGGTAAAGGGCTTTTTTTCTGATCCGGAAAAGTTTGTAATATCAGTACAACATTATATGAAAAATGAGGGGCATGGTGTCCTCTCACCCAGGAAACGGTTTAGGTTGAGGAAGTAGGTCACAGCACTGTTCAGATGTATAGTTTCTTTCTGGCATTGGGGATTTTAGAGCTTTGCTATTGGTCTCTTTCTTTGCTGGCCTTTCTCCCAATTCTTATGGAGACTCTGCAGGTAGGATCACTCAATATAAATGGCGCCAGAGATGCGGGAAAGAGGAGTGTGTTGGGTGAATATATAAAACAAAAAAAGTACAGTTGTTGTTTCTGCAGGAGACGCATAGTGATGTGGTGAATGAAGTTGATTGGAGGCTATGGTGGAAAGGGGCAAGTGTGTTGAGCCATGGGACAAATTTTAGTGCAGGGGTGGCAGTACCTTCTGTACCGGGTCTGTCTGTAAAAATGTGCTCCTTAAAGGAGGTGTGTAGGGAGGGGTAGGCTGCTTGTTGTAAAAGCAGAAATTAACAACAAGCGTTTTGTCTTTATAAATGTGTATGCGCCTAAAACAGGGAGAGAGGGGGGGGTTCTATTTGGGTGTCTTAGACAGGAACTCTCACAGGTAGCGCCTGAGGAGATGCTGGTGGTAGGCGGGGACTGGAATTGTACAATGGATTTTACGAAAGACAGAAAGGGGGAAAAGCCTCATTCAGTGTCAGTGGGAGTGTTAAGGGACATCGTTAATCAGTTTGACCTAGTGGATGTTTGGAGAACTAAACAACACAGCACAAGACAGTATACTTGGGTGAAGGTTTTTGGGGCTTGGGTGTGTGCAGCCCAACTTGATGGTTTTTACATGTCCAGGAATCAGAGCAATAGGCGGTTGGGTGTTAACATTCTCCCGGTGGGATTTTCAGATCACCACATAACCATGGCTAAGCTGTCTATTTAACCAGGGCCCCGGAAGGCATCCTATTGGAAGTTTAATGTAAAGCTCTTACAAGAGGCCACTTTTTGCTCAGGTTTCCAGACCTTTTGGGAAAGGTGGGGGCAGTGAAGGGAGGACTATGAGTCTCTGAGTCAATGGTGGGATGTGGGAAAAGTCCAAATTCGGCTTTTCTGTCAACAGTATACAGCTCTCTCATCCTCAGAGGCTAAGAAAGTATTGGGGGAACTAGAGCATAGTATTAGTGAGATGGAGGTAGAGATGGTGGGGCAAGGCAATGTAGGCCTCCAGGCTAATTTAGCTGAATTACATAGGGACCAGGTTAAAGCAAAGGGAGCACTTGTAAGAGCTAGGTTCTCCATGCTCAAGGAGATGGATGCTCCCAGCTCCTTCTTCTTTGGTTTGGAAAGACAGAGTGGTGAAGCCAAGGGTATGCATTGTCTATGGCTGTCAGATGGGCGGGTGACCTCTGTGGTCAGGGAGATGCGGGAGCGGACTGTGGAGTTTTATAGGGCAGAAATGTGTGATCCTATGTGTGCTCAGGTCTTGTTTGCAGAACTCCATAAGCTCTATCTGGCACAGAGGGATGAAATGGACATTCCTCTGTTGTCCCATGAACTGGCAGAGGCCGTAACCCAGATGTCCACAGGTCGTGCACCGGGGGTCGATGGACTCCCAGTGGAGTTTTCAAATAAATTCTGGGAATAATTGGACTGGATTTCTTTTGCGTGTTGCTTGACTGCGTTGGGGTAGGAGAGTTGCCAATGAGCTGCTGTCGGGTGACTCTGACTCTCCCGCCTTGAAAAGGGGACTTGTGTGAACTTAAGAATTAGAGGCCTGTGGCATTGCTCTGTGCGGTCTACAAGATATATTTGCCAAGGTCCACTCTAACAGACTGAAGTCCCATCTGGACTCGATAGTACTTAAGGACCAATCATATTGTGTACCGGGACATTCAATCACAGACAACTTGTTCTTAATCAGGGACATGTTGGGCTGGTCAAGAGGTTCTAATGTGAACTTTGGACTGGTCTCTAGATCAAGAGAAGGCTTTTGATAGAGTGGACCATGAGTATCTGTTTAACTTATTGCGTCAAGCAATCCCGTATCCGGGAGCGTAATCATAGCTTCAAGCTCATTAGCATAACGCAACGTTAACTATTCATGAAAATCGCAAATGAAATGAAATAAATATATTGGCTCACAAGCTTAGCCTTTTGTTAACAACACTGTCATCTCAGATTTTCAAAATATTCTTTTCAACGATAGCTACACAAGCATTTGTGTAAGAGTATTGATAGCTAGCATAGCATTAAGCCTAGCATTCAGCAGGCAACATTTTCACAAAAACAAGAAAAGCATTCAAATAAAATAATTTACCTTTGAAGAACTTTGGATGTTTTCAATGAGGAGACTCTCAGTTAGATAGCAAATGTTCAGTTTTTCCAAAAAGATTATTTGTGAAGGAGAAATCGCTCCGTTTTGTTCATCACGTTTGGCTAAGAAAAAAACCCGAAAATTCAGTCATTACAACGCCAAACTTTTTTCCAAATTAACTCCATAATATCGACAGAAACATGGCAAACGTTGTTTAGAATCAATCCTCAAGGTGTTTTTCACATATCTATACGATGATAAGTCATTCGTGGCAGTTGAGTTTCTCCTCTGAAGCAAATGGAAAAATGCACGCAGCTGGAGATTACGCAATAATTGCAACAGAGGACACCAAGCGAGCACCTGGTAAATGTAGTCTCTTATGGTCAATCTTCCAATGATATGCCTACAAATACGTCACAATGCTGAGGACACCTTGGGGAAACGACAGAAAGTGTAGGCTCATTCCTTGCGCATTCACAGCCATATAAGGAGACATTGGAACACAGCGCATTCAAAATCTGGGGCATTTCCTGTTTGAAATTTCATCTTGGTTTCGCCTGTAGCATCAGTTCTGTGGCACTCACAGATAATATCTTTGCAGTTTTGGAAACGTCAGAGTGTTTTCTTTCCAAAGCTGTCAATTATGTGCATAGTCGAGCATCTTTTCGTGACAAAATATCTTGTTTAAAACGGGAACGTTTTTTTATCCAAAAATTAAAAGAGCGCCCTCTATATCGAAGAAGTTAATTTGATGTCTGTGTTGGGTTTGGGAAAAGGTTTTTGACCTTTGTGAAGATGTTGTATGCTGGGGCGTCATGTATGGTCAAGGTGGGAGGGGGGGCTCAGTAGGCCAGTCTGGGTGAGACGGGGCATTAGACAAGGATGCCCACTATCGGGGCAGTTATATACACTGGCCATTGAGCCCTTTTTGGGCCTACTACGCAGGAGACTGCAGGTAGTGTGCTGGACAGGCATGGATGTGTTGACAGGCATAGCAGTGTCAGCATATGAAGATTACATTTCTGTGAAGGTCAGGGATGGTCAGGAAATGCAGGCACTAGAGACCAGTCTGAAGGTGTACGCGGGAGCTTGGTCAGCTAAGGTAAACTGTGGCAAGAGCAAAGCTCTGTTATGTGGGGCATGGGGGGATAGGGCCCCTCTGCTTCCAGGGGGTTTGCAGTGGGGTTGTGAAGGGCTTAAAGTGTTGGGGGTGTACCTGGGCTCGGAGAGGTGGGTCAGGAAGAACTGGGAGGGGCTGTCACAGGCAGTGGTGTCAAGACTGGCCAGGTGGAGGTGGCTCCTGTCCCAAGTGTTATATAGAGGGAGGGTGCTGATAATCAACAACCTGGTGGCATCTTCCCTGTGGCATAAACTGGCTGTCCTCAACCCCCCCGCCGGTCTGCTCACAGTCCTGCAACGCAAGATGGTGGACTTTTTCTGGTCGGGCTATCACTGGCTGAGGGCGGCAGTGTTGTACATGACCATCCACGAAGAAGGACAGGGTCTGGTTGAACCGGAGAGGAGGGTGACTGCTTTCTGACTAAAGATGGTGCAGAGACTGCTGTACCATACTGATGTCGGCTGGAGGGAACCAGCATGTGCAGTGTTGAGGAGAGCTGGCGGATTAGGGTTGGACCGGCAGCTGTTCCTCATGAAACTGGAGAGGCTGAGTACAACAGGTCTCTCAGACTTTTACTCTGCAGTGCTAAGGGCCTGGCAGCTGCTAAGGCCCACACGAGAAGGGGGTGTGGAACCTGGGCTGTGTGTGTGGGAGGAGCCTATCTTCCTCAACCCATCCATCCCTTTGAGATCGGTTCAGTCGGCCACCCTGCAGAGGTAACTGATGGCAGCGGGTTTACAAAGGCTGGGTGACCTGCGACTGCTGGGGGAGGAGGGGTGGAAATCCCCCGAAGTCCTGGCACAACAAACAGGAATAACGTCTCTTAGGCTGCTGAAAAGATTCCTGGAGAAGGTACAGGAGGCACTGTTAGAGCGTCCAATGGGGAGGGGCCACCAATGTTTCCGCCACTGCAGGTGATGGCAGAGACTGGGGACTGGCAAGGGGGTCTGGAGGACTTGTTAGATTTCAACACTCCCAGCAAGGCGGAGTTTGAAGGGGTGGGAGGTAAAGCCCTCTACAACCTCTTAAAATCCTCTTAGCGCACGGACCCCGCTAGCGGGATCAAATTCAACAACATCCTGTGAAATTGCAGAGCGCCAAATTCAATATAAAAAATCGTAATATTAAACATTCATGAAAATACAAGTGTCTTACACATAAATTTGCAATTTACCGTTACTTAGTTACATTTCTGTCTGACTATGTATGTGTCTTCTTTTATGGAAACCTTATCAATAGCTTTGACTGTTGAATCAGATATTAGGTCTTACCTTACAACTATAAGCCCAGGGGTTGTAAATCCCTAGTTAATATCTTATTTTCCGGTTGTGTCAGAGGGCTTTTAAAGAATGCTAATAATCGTTATCTCACACCACTATTTTTCAGGCTTCCCTCTCGCATGGTACTTTCCTGTCTATAGATTTGGCTTTTTATCCCATTCCTTTAGATTTTGGTTCCCTCTCCTCCTTATTTGGATATTTCAGTAGTATTAGTTGAATCGGAACGATGATCAATACTGCCACAATTCAAATGACCATTCCAGTTATCTTGCGCATTCCCTTCCTGTCTCCCCACGCCCAGTATTTGTACAAGATCACCGTCCTATCCCCCAGCACCTATTTAATATCCCGTCTTAATCTCGGGCGGATGTGCCTCTCATGATTAAGTTTAGTTTATTTACGGTAGTGCACACACAGGTTATTTTCGAACCTGCTCAGTGTATTTCGGTTATACAAAACCCAGTGTATGTTGGTCATACAAAACCCTGTGGGAATAACAAAGCTCCCATTATTGATGAATTCTGAAAATTTTAGAACATCAATCAAAGAACTCAAATCCCCCCAGAATCGAGAATAAAGGCTACTGACCTGCTGCCGACTGGGAAAAGAACTGTTCGTTTGGATCTAGTCACCGTATCTGCCGTCTGTAGTGTATACAGGCCTGTTTTTAACCTCCATTCTGGGGACAGGTCTTTAATAATGTGCACAATTTTTTCCGGCATACGACCTCCAGATAGCAGAGACGGGTATTTTAGATCCGGCTCGAAGGACCAATTGTTGAAGGAATTTAATTCCTCTGTTTTAATTCCCAATCAAAATTAAACACTCTGTCAATTCATAAGAATTTGTATGACCCTTATTTTTTAAGAATGGACAGAGCCCCGGTCTTAAAAGTAAAGTAACAGCCTTTAATCAAGAGAGTACTGAGTTCATACACATTTTACCACAGGTTATAAACTGAAAATGACGTCAGCGTTTTCTAAATGTTCCGTCTCTTCTTGACACTGGTAGAAAGGCCCTATAGTTCTCAAGCCTTCCCTCCTCGCCTAGAGCCAAGGTCAGTCAGTGTAGATAAGCATTCTAGACAGTCTGGAGATAGCCGTCCCTGCCATCTGGAGATATTTCATTCATTTGTACCAAGGAACAGACCATCATTGTTCTAAACTCTTGACTACATTATATTCAATACTGGGAGCAAGAGAGAAAATTCATACATGTACAGTAACATAATAGTATTCGGATTATTCAGTCAAGATTGAAATGTATACATAATTAGTCATCATTCATCATTAAAAAATTCCCTTAACAGTGCTTTATCTCTATATATCTCTATTATCTTTCTGTTATCTCTCTCTCTCTCTCTCTCTCTGTGCATTCTCTCTCTCTCTGTGTATTCTCTCTGTGCATTCTCTTTCTATGTGTTTCTCTCTGTTTGCTCTCTCTCTCTCTCTCTCTCTCTCTCTCTCTCTCTCTCTCTCTCTCTCTCTCTCAATTTCAATTTAAGGGTATTTATTGGCATGGGAAACATATGTTTACATTGTCAAAGCAAGGGAAATAGATAATGAACTAATTGAAATTCACAATACAATATTTACAGTAAACATTACACTGAAAGGAATAGAGACATTTCAAATGTCATATTTTGGCTATATACAGCGTTGTAACGATGTGCAAATAGTTAAAGTACAAAAGGGAAAGTAAAAACACATAAATATAGGTATTTACAATGGTGTTTGTTCTTTACTTGTTGCTATTTTCTTGTGGCAACAGGTCACACATCTTGCTGCTGTGATGGCACACTGTGGTATTTCACCCAATAGATATAGGAGTTTATCAAAATTGGATTTGTTTTCAAATTCTTTGTGGGTCTGTGTAATCTGAGGGAAGTATGTGTCTCTAATGTGGTCATACATTTGTCAGAAGGTTAGGAAGTGCAACTCAGTTTCCACCTAATTTTGTGGGTGGTGTGCACATAGCCTGTTTTCTCTTGAGCCAGGTCTGCCTACGGCGGCCTCTCTCAATAGCAAGGCTATGCTCACGTTGCGCTGTTTTTTGTTGTTGTTAATTCTCTTTCTTTCTCTGCTTTCTCTCTCCTGGCTGTCTCTTTCCTGGCTGTCTCTCTCCTGGCTATCTCTCTCCTGGCTGTCTTTCTCTCAGAACTTTGTATTTGAAGGTGTGGCTGTTACAGGCTGTTTCCCAGGGCTCAGTGGCTCTGTCACAAAACATTACACTTTGAAGGGACAGGAGGCCTGAAGGCCTTTCCCTGGACCCAGCTGTCTAGCCACCCCTCTCTGATGGGCAGGGACAAAATGGAACGCTCTCTCTCAATGCCGCTCACGGCCATTTATGCTCTGTGGCTGACAGACTGGATAGAGAAACAGGAGAGTCCCTCACATCCACAGCTGGTTAGGCATCTCTTCAAGGCAACCACATCGCTATTGCTAGGGCTAGGGTCTCATGAGCTCAATGCTACACATACCCTGTACACGCTAGCCTAGCACCCTGAGGGAGTAGATGAACAACAAACCTACAGTTGATTGCGAAAGTATTCACCCCCTTGGCATTTTTCCTATTTTATTACCTTACAACCTGGAATTAAAATAGATTTTGGGGGGGTTTGTATCATTTCATTTACACAACATACCTACCACTTTGAAGATTCAAAATATTTGTTATTGTGAAACAAACCAGAAATAAGACAAAAAAAATGGAAAACTTGAGCGTGCCTAACTATTCACCCCCTTAGTCAATACTTTGTAGAGCCACTTTTTGCAGCAATTATAGCTGCACGTCTCTCGTGGTATGACTCTATAAGCTTGGCACATCTGGGATTTTTGCCCATTATTCAAGGCAAAACTTCTCCAGCTCCTTCAAGTTGGATGGGTTCCACTTGTGTACAGCAATCTTTTAGTCATACCACAGATTCTCAATTGGATTGAGGTCCGAGCTTTGACTAGGCCATTCCAAGACATTTAAATGTTTCCCATTAAACCACTCGAGTGTTGCTTTAGCAGTATGCTTAGGGTCACTGTCCTGTTGGAAGGTGAACCTGCATCCCAGTCTCAAATCTCTGGATGACTGAAACAGATTTCCCTCAAGAATTGCCCTGTATTTAGCGCCATCCATCATTCCTTCCATTCTGACCAGTTTCCCAGTCCCTGCCGATGAAAAACGATGATGCTGCCACCACCATGCTTCACTGTTGGTATTCTCGGGGTGATGTGAGGTGTTGGGTTTACGCCAGACATATCGTTTTTCTTGATGGCCAAAAAGATAAATTTTAGTCTCATCTGACCAGAGTACTTTCTTCCATATGTTTGAGGAGAAAACGTGTTTTCTTATTTTTTTCTTTAATTAAGCAATGGCTCTTTCTGGCAACTCTTCCATAAAGCCCATCTCTGTGGAGTGTACGGCTTAAAGTGTCCTGTAGACAGATACTCCAATCTCCGCTGTGGAGCTTTGCAGCTCCTTCAGGGTTATCTTTGGTCTCTTTGTTGCCTCTGATTAATGCCCTCCTTGCCTGGTGCATGAGTTTTGGTGGGCTGCCCTCTCTTGGCAGGTTTGTTGTGGTGCCATATTCTTTAAAAAAATGTATAATGGATTTAATGGTGCTCCGTGGGATGTTCAAAGTTTCTGATATTATTTTATAACCTAACCTTGATCTGTACTTCTCCACAACTTTGTCCCTGACCTGTTTGGAGAGCTCCTTGGTCTTCATGGTGTCGCTTGCTTGGTGGTGCCCCTTGCTTAGTGGTGTTGCAGACTCTGGGGCCTTTCAGAAAAGGTGTATATGTACTGTGATCATGTGACAGATCATGTGACACTTAGATTGCACACAGGTGGACTATATTATGTGACTTTTTAAGGTAATTGGTTGCAACAGATCTTATTCAGGGGCTTCATAGCAAAGGGGGTCAATATATATGCACGCACCACTTTTCCGTTTTATTTGTATTTTTTTAATAATTTTTTCACTTCACCAATTTGGACTATTTTGTGTATGCCCATTACATGATATCCAAATAAAAATCTATTTAAATTACATGTTGTAATTTATTATTTACAAAATAGGAAAAACGCCAAGAGGGATGAATACTTTTGCAAGGCACTGAAGCAAGGCATTGAAAGGCATTGAAGCAAATGATGAGACAAGAAAATACACTATATATAAAAAATTAAATTAGTGGATTCGGCTATTTCAGCCATACCTGTTGCTGACAGATGTATAAAATCGAGCACACAGCCATGCAATCTCCGTAGACCAACATTGGCAGTAGAATAGCCTTACTGAAGAGCTCAGTGACTTTCAATGTAGCACCGTTATAGGATGCCACCTTTCCAACAAAAGGTCAAATTTCTGCCCTGCTAGAGCTGCCCCGTTCCAATGTTAGTGCTGTTACTGTGAAGTGGAAACGTCTAGGAGCAACAGTGGCTCAGCCGCAAAGTGGAAGGCCACACAAGCTCACAGAACGGGAGTGCTGAAGCGCGTAGAAACACTCACTACCGAGTTCCAAACTGCCTCTGGAAGCAACGTCAGCACATGGACTGTTCGTTGGGAGCTTCATGAAATGGGTTTCCATGGCCAATCAGCTGCACACAAGCCTAAAGCCTCCAAGCACAAGTCCAACGGGCAAATCTGGCTTTGGCGGATGCCAGGAAAACTCTACCATTTCTCCAATGCATAGTACCAACTCTAAATTATTGGTGGAGGAGGAATAATGGTCTGGGGCTGTTTTTAATGGTTTGGGCTAGCACCCTTAGTTCCAATGAAGCGGAATCTTAACGCTACAGCATACAATGACATTCTAGGCGATTCTGTGCTTCCAACTTTGTGGCAACAGTTTAGGGAAGGCCCTTTCTTGTTTCTGCCTGACAATGCCCACGCGCACAAAGTGAGGTCCATACAGAAATGGTTTGTCGAGATCGGTGAAGAAGAATTTGACTGGCCTGCACAGAGCCCTGACCTCAACCCCATCAAACATCTTTGGGATGAATTGGAACGCCGACTGCGAGCCAGGCCTAATCGCCCAACATCAGTGCCCGACCTCACTAATGCTCTTGTGGCTGAATGGAAGCAAGTCCCCACAGCAATGTTCCAACATCTAGTGGAAAGCCTTCCCAGAAGAGTGGAGGCTGTTAGAGAAGCAAAGGGGGAACCAACTCAATATTAATGCCCATGATTTTGGAGTAAGTTGTTCGACAAGCAGGTGTCCACATACTTTTGGTCATGTAGTGTATGTCTGTGTCACGTGTATTTACACAGTGATTTCAAGGGTAATGAAAATGCCTTAACAGCTTCTTAACTTAAATGTATAGTGAGATATAAGTCAAGATGTATCAATCCATTTACCTTGAATACATGTTGGGGCGTTTCCAAATAGAGACCTTGCTGAAAACCTTCATCCCTTGTTAGCTTTATCCCCAAGTGTGAGCTTCACTTACATTGCTGCTGACATGATGGATGAGTTGACTGTCATCTCGTGATACCCCTTAAATACCCATAGAGAGAGAGACAGCCTCCAAGGCTCACCTCTACCTCAAGAAACCTACTTTTCCTACTCCAATCTCCCCTCACATCAATCATCATGCACCTTGCGTTGTGTTCGTTCATCATGTGAGTAATGACTCTTGGCTTAGTGAAACCTATTAGATATGTAATTTCCCCTTGCAAATACAACTAAAGGGACCTACTTTAGAGTTTCAAGGTATCCTTGCCCATATTAATCTGCTTAACTTGAGGAGATTAATAGCTGTAAAACCTCCATTAATCAAAATGGGCAACCTTGTGGCCTTAACCTATTTCTACTAAGTTAGCACTGGGTGGTATTGCTTACAAACTGTTAGTGGTGAAGCAGGAGGACATGTCTCGAGGCCAATTCTTCCTGTTTTCTCTTTAGGAGTGAACATTAAGTTGAAACTCAAGCAAGCTTTGCAGCAGAAATGTTGATGCAATCAAGTGCTTTACTTCTTGCTAAGAGGCTATAAGCACACTCCGTGCTGTTAAATGTTTCATGTCATAGATCCAGAACTTCACCCCGGGTGATCAAACATCTCCCAACCCAAAGACAGAGCAGAAATCTGGAGCCTCCTGCGACTATGCTGTGGCTTGGTTCAGAAAATCACACTATTCCCCACATACTTAAACCAGTGAAGGTGATCCAGACCCTGAACCTGCCCAGTGTTGTTTAGGTAAACAGGGCCGGTCGAACGCATTTTGGGCCCCAGGCACCTACCTTTCGGAAAACAGCTATAATCTTGCATTTCAACACATTTGCAGTTTTATAATGTTGTCATGAGGCTGAGTGAACATTTTGCCGTTTTAAAGCTAATTTCCTGCTATTCAACACATTTTGCTATTGTTTATGAGTGGCCCCTTGGTAATCTGGCCCTGGGTAAACATGGCAAGGGTTAATTGTTTGGTCCAGTTTGTTTATGGACCACATGGGAGAGTAATGAAGGACATTAACATGAGGCATGCTATTTCTCCTCATTGATATGTTTCAGGGGAGGATCTTCAATGGGGCAGTTTCTCCTCTCAACATGGCTAAGAAACACGCAGCAGTGGGCAGACTCTTTTCCAACTATTGAATACAAACACTGATCAACTTCCAATACTGTAGGTGCTTAGAATTTTTATTAATTTAGTCATTTAAAATACTCAGATTTACACAGATTTGGGTCAAATAACCTGATTTTGATTTTTACTTCTTAAATTGTATATTTTTTATGACACAATAAAATGTTAATTCATTTCAGATATATTAAGGTTGATAAGAAGTTATGCATATCACATATTCTCCAATCTTTTGATTCTGTGAACTCTAGTACTCATTGGAGGTTTCAGATCAAACATGATTTTTGAGAGAGTATCTCTGAATCCGAGTCCACAGAAGATTATAGATGAATAACTGTAAAGGCGATGATAGATGAGTAACTGTGACATTTTAAAAGTGGTTAATTGATAAGTATCAGTTTGATCCTGTTTGGAGTGATGTTGTCGCACAGGTGACATTTGCCCACAGGCTTGAAATAGATCAGTCCGGATTGTTGAATTGACATGTTTAAACCTGTTTTACACTGCTATTCTATTTATGCACTGTAAACAAAAGCCCGTAATTTCCTTTGTGTTGTGTCGTGGAAATTCAGTACTGAGAGAGACTTGGTCTTGGTCATTTCTTCAAAACAATCATCTTTATTTAATATCGATTCATTATTGCAGTAATGAGACCGTCAGCCCACCAGTCTTGACTGACTGTTAGGTTGAGAGTCTAGCCTTTACAGACAATGCACAGTTATATAGCTGATACCAATATTGCTTAGTCAGTCACATCTAACATTCCCATAAGCCACCTTGGTTATCTACACAGGATGGTATTTTACTTAGTTTCCCAGATGCCAGGAAGATGAGACAATGAGGCATTGTTCTTAACTCTTCCAGGCTCTCTCTATCTTGAGTCATACACACCACATCTTGTCTATAGAATGCTAGCTTTTAGGTTTTTATCACCAACACTAATCAATTGTCAGCTTCAAGCTATCTCTCGTAGAACCCATGTCCTCAACATCTAGACTAGCTGCAGGGTGCTAGAGAGGAGACCATAAAACACAGCATTAGCAGGACAGAAATATCTTACTGTTAATTAAGTAAATCATTGTTACATAGCCAACAAATAAGGTGAATACATCATTTCCCCCTCACTGTTAACATGGCTTTCTCTTTGAGGGGAACATGAAGTGAGCAATATGAAGTGAGGCAACTGCTCCTTACAAATAGAATGGTGTGAGGGCTAGTTAATTACAAAGTAGCATTACTTGAGGAATATCAAAGAAACCAATATGATAAAACAAAAAAGTTAAGTTAAAAAGTTAAGTCTTCCATTTGCTTAAAGTCCTCAAAATCTTAACTTTTGAAAGTGTTTTGCCTGGTTTTTGTTATGCTTGTGTCTCATTGTACAAATGCACTACTGCTCTGTATAATTTGAATGTGTGGAGTTGCTTGTGAGAGATAATGTGAGACACAGAGAGAATTTTCTTCCCAGGATTCCTCAGTGTGAATGAATGATCTATATTGGAGACTGACACAAGGCATTAATCGGCATTGGCCCCGCGGCCCAGGCAAGGGCATATCTCTCTCATTGATATGTTTGCTGCAGTCGAGTAATCAATCGCAAGAAGCACTCTGCCTGCAGATTGGCTGTACAACATCAACACAAGTGGGAATGGGCTATCTCAGCAACATCAGATGTGAAAGTATTCCCATGCTCTTATTAAAGTGTAGCCCATCCAGAGGAGGCTGGTGGAAGGAGCTATAGGAGGACTGGCTTATTGTAATGGATGTAATGGAATAAATGGAACGGTATCAAACACGTCAAACATATGGAAACCAAATGTTTGACTCCATTCCATGAATTCTATTCCGGACATTACAATGAGCCCGTCCTACTATAGATCTGCCCACCAGCCTCCTCTGAGCCTATCTATAGTCAGACAGGTAAAGTGAAAAGCAATCGTTTGTTCTAAACGTTTACCAATATTAGATTGAGACAATCATGTATCTCTCCCCAATAATGGTTTTAAGGTCATTAGAACAACCAAGGGATTAACCAACCCTGTTCCATTAGATGGAATGTACAACATAATGTATCAAACTCCACAAAAAATGGTGTCTACAGATAGCGCAGATGAGTTGTTTTGACTTGTAAACTCTGCAGTTCTATAAATGCACACTGTTATCAGCCAGATGCCCGGTCAGCATATTTGGCTCGAGGAGAATGGGTGATCACCAGTTGCCTGTAGGCTATACCAAAATAGGATAGTATGAACAGTATGAACATATAGCATGAAAACACATTGCCAAGTTTAAACTATTCACATAATTTAGATACTATTTCTCAGACAGAAATAAAACTAAATAATTCAGTTTTAAAGCAGAACATTTTCAACATTTTTAGTTTAACATGGCTTATCACTAGTTTCCATTAGTGGTGAGTTTCATGCTGTTAGCCAATAAATACAAATTAAACTTACCGTAAAACTTCAATTAATAGGCCTTTATTTACTTGAATAACTTAACACATCAGGCACTTATTATAGACAGTCTTCTTTTTGAGCCAGGCGTCTATTTCCTAAATGCACACGGCTTTTGCTCATAGCTAATTGTTTAACTCCAGCATTCACTTCCAGCATTCTAAACAATTTCTTAATTTCTTGCAGTAATGTGTTGTCATTTACATACTGTGTCACATTTCTTTTGTCTTTGTATGCCTTTATGTAAAATATTATTTGCCTCTTTCACTGTGTATTTTCAGCAGTTCTTACATTGGCCGATTTCCGGGGGTCTGTATTACCAAAGTTGTTGACTGTTTTTTTGCATGCCAGGTAGCTTGCAGTTCTGAGCTGTAAGCAGCCAATGTCTAGCAGTTTCTTACTGGTGATTTTTTTTTGAGTGATTACTGAATTATTTAATTTAACAAATCGAACATTAAACCTCGTAAACAATTCATTTAGACCCGCAGTTTATTTGAAACACCTTTATTTACTGAAATGTGTGCCGTTGCCTGGCTAGTACAAGGGACAGGCGGCTAGTTTGACACTGCGTTTAATTTAAGTTTTACGGCAATAAAGTTTGAAAGTTTAGGGTAAATTTGTGCTCCAAGCTCCAAGGCCTGTTATGTTAGGGGAAACCCCATGTTGAGAACATTAGGCTTAACTCTCCAAGTGGGTGTGAGGTTCGGGTTGTATGGGTACGAGTATGCGGGCACGTGTGTGTTTTTGCTGAAATATGAATGAGTTTATGCTCACCAGGGAACATATGTTTACAACCTGACCCAGAGGAATAGCAGTGTAGTTTGCATGTATAAATGCATGCTTTATAAAAAAAAAAGCTGCAGGTTATTTCAGAAAAAGTGCAGGGGCACACACACACACACACACACACACACACACACACACACACACACACACACACAGTACCAGAAAGCACAGCTTATTTCACATTTTAGAGCCCTGTCATGCTGTACAGAAACACTGGATGTTGCATTCTCCAAAGACAGTGTTTTTCATTCAACCCTGCCTCAGCAAGTTATCAGCAGCTCTCTTCTTCTTTAGCTGTGACTAAAATAAGATAGCATATGTCCTGAGACAAAAATCCATACATTGCTGCTTTAATTCTTGTCAATCGATGTTGCATTTACATGTTAGTAGATGCTCTTATACAGATGGACGGGAGCAGTTTGGGTTAAATGCCTTGCTCAAGGGTACGTCAACAGACTTTACAACTAGCAACCTTTCAGTTACTGGCACGATGCTCTTAACCACTAGGCTACCTGACGCCAATGTTTATTTACCTGCCATTCATCAGGACTGAGTACTCCCGTCTCTTGAGGTTTTTCACTCAGAAGATTATCTTTCGGGTTTTATCCAAAACAACAACACTATCCTCTTCATAAGTGGAGCTTTAGGGTCAGTTTGTTTATGCTCGCAGCAGTTTGTTAGGCTCATGCAGACGTACTGCCAACACAGGTTCCCTACCCATACGTCTCACAGAGCCAGTTCATCAGGTCAGTCAATCCTCCCTCCTGAGTGCCCCCACACAGGACTGACACATGCTTCTTTAACACTGTTCTGGTCCTGCACACTCCGCTGCAGCAGCCACAGTCAAAGACGACCAGGAAGATGGAGATACAGTATACTTCTGTAACCAGAATATTTCTCTAAGTTCAACTGTTAAATTTAACAAGTCATCGTTCACTGGGAGAAAGCCACGGAAACACCAGAGCCAAGGTGCAGTTGTATTTTTACGCTACAGTAACTGGTACATTACTATGAGGACAGTCCCTCCCACCCTCCTATGGCTCCCCCTCTACCACTCCATGTTTTGAGATAGTACAGTGCCTTGCGAAAGTATTCGGCCCCCTTGAACTTTGCAACCTTTTGCCACATTTCAGGCTTCAAACATAAAGATATAAAACTGTATTTTTTTGTGAAGAATCGACAACAAGTGGGACACAATCATGAAGTGGAACGACATTTATTGGATATTTCTAACTTTTTTAACAAATCAAAAACTGAAAAATTGGGCGTGCAAAATTATTCAGCCCCCTTAAGTTAATACTTTGTAGCGTCACCTTTTGCTGCGATTACAGCTGTAAGTCACTTGGGGTATGTCTCTATCAGTTTTGCACATCGAGAGACTGAAATTTTTTCCCATTCCTCCTTGCAAAACAGCTCGAGCTCAGTGAGGTTGGATGGAGAGCATTTGTGAACAGCAGTTTTCAGTTCTTTCCACAGATTCTCGATTGGATTCAGGTCTGGACTTTGACTTGGCCATTCTAACACCTGGATATGTTTATTTTTGAACCATTCCATTGTAGATTTTGCTTTATGTTTTGGATCATTGTCTTGTTGGAAGACAAATCTCCGTCCCAAATCTCCGTCCCAGTCTCAGGTCTTTTTCTCCATCAGGTTTTCTTCCAGAATGGTCCTGTATTTGGCTCCATCCATCTTCCCATCAATTTTAACCATCTTCTCTGTCCCTGCTGAAGAAAAGCAGGCCCAAACCATGATGCTGCCACCACCATGTTTGACAGTGGGGATGGTTTGTTCACCTGTGTTGCTTTTACGCCAAACATAACGTTTTGCATTGTTGCCAAAAAGTTCAATTTTGGTTTCATCTGACCAGAGCACCTTCTTCCACATGTTTGGTGTGTCTCCCAGGTGGCTTGTGGCAAACTTTAAACAACACTTTTTATGGATATCTTTAAGAAATGGCTTTCTTCTTGCCACTCTTTCATAGAGGCCAGATTTGTGCAATATATGACTGATTGTTGTCCTATGGACAGAGTCTCCCACCTCAGCTGTAGATCTCTGCAGTTCATCCAGAGTGATCATGGGCCTCTTGGCTGCATCTCTGATCAGTCTTCTCCTTGTATGAGCTGAAAGTTTAGAGGGACGGCCAGGTCTTGGTAGATTTGCAGTGGTCTGATACTCCTTCCATTTCAATATTATCGCTTGCACAGTGCTCCTTGGGATGTTTAAAGCTTGGGAAATATTTTTGTATCCAAATCCGGCTTTAAACTTCTTCACAACAGTATCTCGGACCTGCCTGGTGTGTTCCTTGTTCTTCATGATGCTCTCTGCGCTTTTAACGGACCTCTGAGACTATCACAGTGCAGGTGCATTTATACAGAGACTTTATTACACACAGGTGGATTGTATTTATCATCATTAGTCATTTAGGTCAACATTGGATCATTCAGAGAACCTCACTGAACTTCTGGAGAGAGTTTGCTGCACTGAAAGTAAAGGGGCTGAATAATTTTGCACGCCCAATTTTTCAGTTTTTGATTTGTTAAAAAAGTTTGAAATATCCAATAAATGTTGTTCCACTTCATGATTGTGTCCCACTTGTTGTTGATTCTTCACAAAAAAATACAGTTTTATATCTTTATGTTTGAAGCCTGAAATGTGGCAAAAGGTCGCAAAGTTCAAGGGGGCCGAATACTTTCGCAAGGCACTGTATTTTCACTGCTGCTTGGTGGACCTGCAGACCTTGCAACAGCCACGGCTAGCACAAGAGACAGTAATTAAACTGGTCAGGAGCAAGAGGCCCTGCATGTAGAATAACATTTCATAATTATTCATAATGATAATGAAAACCAATTAGCGGTCATCTCTCAGTGACTGAGATAAACTGGAAGACAGGAGGAAGGGTTTTGGGAAACTTCTTATAGACTGGAATATAGGAGGAAGGCGCTGGGGAAGCTTCTTATAGACTGCAAGATAGGAGGAAGGGGCTGAGGGAGCTTCTTATTGACTGGAAGACAAGGAGAAGGGTCTGAGGGAGCTTCTAATAGACTGGAAAACAAGAAGATGTGGCTGGGGAAGCTTCTTATAAACTGGAAGACAAGAAGATGGGGCTGGGGAAGCTTCTTATAGACTGGAAGACAAGGATAAGGGGCTGAAGGAGCTTCTTATAGACTGGAAAACAAGAAGATGTGGCTGGGGAAGCTTCTTATTGTCACGGTCTTCCTCCTCTTCATCTGAAGAGGAGAGGCGAGAAGGATCAGAGGACCAAAACGCGGCGTGGTATGTGTTCATAGTGAATATTTAATTAAAGAAAGTACTGAACATTGCATACAAAAACAAATAACGACCGTGACGCTACAAATGAGACCTGTGCTGACACAAGCCACTAACATAGACAATCACCCACAAACAAACAGTGCAACCCAGGCTACCTAAGTATGATTCTCAATCAGAGACAACTAATGACACGTGCCTCTGATTGAGAACCATACTAGGCCGAAACATACAAATCCCCAAATCATAGAAAAACAAACATAGACTGCCCACCCAACTCACGCCCTGACCATACTAAATAAATACAAAACAAAGGAAATAAAGGTCAAAACGTGACACTTATAGACTGGAAGACAAGAAGATGGGGCTGGGGAAGCTTCTTATAGACTGGAAGACAAGAAGATGGGGCTGGGGAAGCTTCTTATAGACTGGAAGACAAGAAGATGGGGCTGGGGAAGCTTCTTATAGACTGGAAAACAAGAAGATGGGGCTGGGGAAGCTTCTTATAGACTGGTTGACAAGAAGATGGGGCTGGGGAAGCTTCTTATAGACTGGAAGACAAGAAGATGGGGCTGGGGAAGCTTCTTATAGACTGGAAGACAAGAAGGTGGGGCTGGGGAAGCTTCTTATAGACTGGAAGACAAGAAGATGGGGCTGGGGAAGCTTCTTATAGACTGGAAGACAAGAAGATGGGGCTGGGGAAGCTTCTTATAGAGTGGAAAACAAGAAGATGGGGCTTGGGAAGCTTCTTATAGAGTGGAAAACAAGAAGATGGGGCTGGGGAAGCTTCTTATAGACTGTAAGACAAGAAGATGGGGCTGGGGAAGCTTCTTATAGAGTGGAAAACAAGAAGATGGGGCTGGGGAAGCTTCTTATAGAGTGGAAAACAAGAAGATGGGGCTGGGGAAGCTTATTATAGAGTGGAAAACAAGAAGATGGGGCTGGGGAGCTTCTTATAGAGTGGAAAACAAGAAGATGGGGCTGGGGAAGCTTCTTATAGACTGGAAAACAAGAAGATGGGGCTGGGGAAGCTTCTTATAGACTGGAAGACAAGACGATGGGGCTGGGGAAGCTTCTTATAGACTGGAAGACAAGAAGATGGGGCTGGGGAAGCTTCTTATAGACTGGAAGACAAGAAGGTGGGGCTGGGGAAGCTTCTTATAGACTGGAAGACAAGAAGATGGGGCTGGGGAAGCTTCTTATAGACTGGAAGACAAGAAGATGGGGCTGGGGAAGCTTCTTGTAGAGTGGAAAACAAGAAGATGGGGCTTGGGAAGCTTCTTATAGAGTGGAAAACAAGAAGATGGGGCTGGGGAAGCTTCTTATAGACTGGAAAACAAGAAGATGGGGCTGGGGAAGCTTATTATAGACTGGAAAACAAGAAGATGGGACTGGGGAGCTTCTTATAGAGTGGAAAACAAGAAGATGGGGCTGGGGAAGCTTCTTATAGACTGGAAAACAAGAAGATGGGGCTGGGGAAGCTTCTTATAGACTGGAAGACAGGAAGAAGGGGCTGGGGAAGCTTCTTATAGACTGGAAGACAGGAGGAAGGGGCTGGGGAAGCTTCTTATAGACTGGAAGACAGGAGGAAGGGGCTGGGGAAGCTTCTTATAGACTGGAGGAAGGGGCTGGGGAAGCTTTGTATGAACTGGAAGACAGGAGGAAGGGGCTGGGGAAGCTTCTTATAGACTGAAGGAATGGGCTGGGGAAGATTCTTATAGACTGGAAGACTGAAGGAAGGGGCTGGGGAAGCTTCTTATAGACTGGAGTAAGGGGCTGGGGAAGCTTCTTATAGACTGGAGGAAGGGACTGGGGAAGCTTCGTATGAACTGGAAGACAGGAGGAAGGGGCTGGGGAAGCTTCTTATAGACTGGAGGAAGGGGCTGGGGAAGCTTCGTATGAACTGGAAGACAGGAGGCAGGGGCTGGGGAAGCTTCTTATAGACTGGAGGAAGGGGCTGGGGAAGCTTCTTATAGACAGGAGGAAGGGGCTGGGGAAGCTTCTTATAGACTGGAGGAAGGGGCTGGGGAAGCTTCGTATGAACTGGCTGACAGGAGGAAGGGGCTGGGGAAACTTCTTATAGACTGGAGGAAGGGGCAGGGGAGGTTTCTTACCAGGATGTTCCCTCATATCAAACCCACATTAAAAATGTGTGATGGGGAATTAATCAGATATGCACTTAAACTCCATTAGGTGTATGTTATTTCTATCAAATCAAATCAAATTGCCGAATACAACAGGTGTAGCATTTCACCTTACAATGAAATGTATACTCACAAGCCCTTAACCAACAATGCAGTTTTAAGAAAAATACATACAAAAGTAAGAAATAAAGTAACAAATAATGAAAGAACAAAAAATTAAACAGCAGCAGTAAAATAACAATAGCGAGGCTACTGTATATACAGGGGGTACCGATACAGAGTCAATGTGTGGGGGTAATATGTACATTTGGGTAGAGTTATAAAGTGACTTATGTATAGATAATAACAGAGAGTAGCAGCAGCGTAAAAGAGGTGTGGGGGGGGGGTTAGTCTGGGTAGCTATTTGATTAGATGTTCAGTAGTCTTTTGGCTTGGAGGTAGAAGCTGTTTAGAAGACTTGGACCTAGACTTGACGCTCCGGTACAGCTTGCCGTGCTGTAGCAGAGAGAACAGTCCATGTGTAACGGGTGTCGTCGTCAGATGAAGAGGAATCGGACCAAAGCGCAGCGTGGTAAGTGTTCATGACTTTTTAGTTCAACTGAACACTAAACAAAAATAACAAAGTGAATAACCGAAACAGTCCTGTCAGGTGCAAAACACTAAACAGAAAACAACTACCCACAAAAGCCATGTGGGAAAAAGCTACCTAAGTATGGTTCCCAATCAGAAACAACGATAGACAGCTGTCCCTGATTGAGAACCATACCTGGCCAAAACAAAGAAATACAAAAACATAAAAAAATAACCCAAATCACACCCTGACCAAACCAAAATAGAGACAGAAAAAGCTCTCTAAGGTCAGGGCGTGACACCATGACTAGGGTAGCTGGAGTCTGACAATTTTTTGGGCCTTCCTCTGACTGCATGGTTCACTGTCCCTATCCACTGCACGTGATTGTCCACTGAGTGTCCAACATAGAGACTCACCTCAACAAGCTGTATCGAAACAGGTGAATAAATCAGGTTCATGCTCAAAGTTTCAATTACGGGGTGGCATCAATTCTCCCTTTGTTGAATACACTGACCCGCTCTCTCAATGTTGATGGGGGTGGGTTCGTTAATTTCATATGTCATGAATTATTGCATTACTGGCCACTCATAAAAATCGATGCACTCGTGAGTTGATGATCTAGCGTATGAGTGCTTAGGTTTTACTGCATGGCCTTGAACCTCATGGACAGAGAGCAGTAAAATGTGTTCAACTCTTTGTAGCCAGTAGTTCTGAAAGTAGTACTCACAAGATAAAAGTGTCCCCGAAAATTGCTTACTGCGTCACATATGTGCAGATACAGTGCAATCGGAAAGTATTCAGACCTCTTCACCTTTTCCACATTTTGTTACGTTACAGCCTTATTCTAATATGTATAAAATGTATTTCCCTCATCAATCTACACACAATACAAAGCAAAAACTTTTAAACATTTTTTTAAAGTTTTGCATATTTATATAAACTTGTATTTGGGGAGTTTCTCCCATTCTTCTCTGCAGATCCTCTTAAGCTATGTCAGGTTGGATGGGGAGCGTCGACAGCACAGTTTTTTTCAGGACTCTCCAGAGTTGTTCGGCGGTGTTCAAGTCCGGGCTCTGCCTGTGCCACTCAAGGACATTCAGAGCCTCGTCTGGAAGCCACTCCTGAGTTGTCTTGTCTGTGTTGTCATTGTCCTATTGGAAGGTGAACTCAGTCTGAGGTTGTGAGCATTGGAGCAGGTTTTCATCAAGGATCTAATTTTCCCTCGATCCTGACTAGTCTCCCAGTCCCGGCCACTAAAAAACATCCCCACAGCATGATGCTGCCACCACCATGCTTCACCGTAGGGATGGAGCCAGGTTTCCTCCAGATGTGACGCTTGGCATTCAGGCCAAAGAGTTCCATCTTGGTTTCATAAGAACAGAAAATCTTGTTTCTAATGCTCTGAGAGTCCTTTAGGTACATTTTGGCAAACTCCAAGCGGGCTGTCATGGCCTTTTACTGAGGGAGGGGCTTCCGTCTGCCACTCTACCATAAAAGCCTGATTGCTGGAGTGCTGCAGAGATGTTTGTCCTTCTGGAATATTTTCCCATCTCCACAGAGTAACTCTGGAGCTCTGTCAGAGTGACCATCGGGTTTTTGTTCACCTCCCTGACCAAGGCCCTTCTCCTCCGATTGCACAGTTTCGACAACGGGCGGCCAGCTCTATGAAGAGTCTTGGCGGTTCCAAACTTCTTCCATTTAAGAATGATGGAGGCCACTGTGTTCTTGGGGACCTTCAATGTTGTTTCGTACCCTTCCCCAGATATGTGCCTCAACGCAATCCTGTCTCGGAGCTCTACGGACAATTTCTTCAACCCCATGGCTTGGTTTTTGCTCTGACATGCAGTGTCAACTGTGGGACCTTATATAGAGAGGTGTGTGACTTTCCAAGTCATGTTCAATCAATTGAATTTACCACAGGTGGACTCCAATCAAGTTCTACAAACATCTCAAGGATAATCAATGGAAACAGGATGCACTTGAGCTCAAGTTTGAGTCTCATTGCAAATGGTCTGAATACTTATGTAAATAAGGTATTACAGATTTTACTTTTTATAAATGTGCAAACATTTGGGTCATTATGGGATATTGAGTAGATTTTAGAATAAGGCTGTAAAGTAACAAAATGTGGAAAAGGGGAAGGGGTCTGAATACTTTCTGAACGCACTGTATGTGCGCCATGTCAATGCTCTCTCCCTCTCTCGCTCTGCTGAGTGTACATCTTGCTAGCTGTCACTCAAATCGTGAAGGGCTGAACCTCATTGAAGGAATCCAGTGTTGTGTTCGAGACCACCTAACGCGAGACCGATTCAAGACCAAGACCGGAGCGAATTGAGTCTGAGTCAAAACCAAGACCGGAGACCAAGTCAAGATCGAGACCAGGAGGAGGATAAGAGGTCCGAGACAGAGTCAAGACCGCGAACAGAATAATCTAAGTCCAAGTCAAGACCATGACTATAATTTTGTAAAATCGTCACCAAAATATGATTTAAAAATGTCCATTATTTCTGTGTTCATATTTCAGAAGAATATGTGAATTCTTTAGACATCCAGAATGGTGAAAAAATGCATAATGAGGGCAAATAGAGCCACTCTACAAACATTGAGGACCTTCTGTGCTTTCAGAGAAAGGCCAAGGGTTTATCAAATAATAAAAAGTAATTATTGTTATTTTATTATTTTTATTCATTATTATTATTATTATTATTATTATTATTTTATTATTAATATTATTATTATTATTATTTTTAATCTCTTCAGTTTTTGCTACAAAGGCAAAGGTTAACACTTTGGTGGTCTCTGGGGAGATACATCTATCTAGCTAAGTCAGCCATTGGCTAGGCCATCAGAAGCTTGATAGACGGCATCTGCCATTCAACTGAATTGGGGCAACATTTTGGTGTGACAGTGCAATCAACCAATCACATTGACTTGTAATGGCCAACAGGTCGAAGGTCACTGTGAAATAGTGAGCAGTAGTTTTCCCGTCTAGCTATCTTTCGTTGTAGGCTAGTTTGCAGACACTGCAGCAGGTGTCGTCGACGAGGATGGTGTTGCTAATTTGCTAACTTCTCTCTTTTCGAGAATAACTTTCAACAAAAAGTTATGTTTCTAATGATCATCTGGTGAGTGGAACTGTGTTTTTATTGCTGTTGTCAGCCATCTCTTTGAAAGTAACTTCTGTGTGAAACATTGTTGCATTTAAACTTTAGATCATTGGTTACTTTGTGTGCTAAACATAACATTTTTTTAAATGGGAAGTTATAATTGTACATTTCGATTGGGAAATGCTTAGCCTAATGGTTGTGTTTTTGTATTATGATTGTGACCTACTGGCTTATTATGTCAGAGTGAATGGACTGCTGTCTTTCCATCGGCCCTATGCAGTGGTGTAGTGATGCCTGGAGAAGTAGGTCCTGTGTGAAGGGGAGGTGCCCAGTGTGAAAAATCCTAGGTTTCAAAAAAAAGTATATATATGATTTTATGAAGTCCACAACAACGATTAAACCACATCAGGAGACAGTTTTTTAGGTCTGGGAAAAATATGTTGTATTTCTAGTTTGTCTATTTCTATGTTTGGCCTGATATGGTTCTCAATCAGAGGCAGGTGTTAGTCATTGTCTCTGATTGGGAACCATATTTAGGTAGCCTGTTTTGTGTTGGGTTTTGTGGGTGGTTGTCTTCTGTCATTGCACCAGATAGGACTGTTTCGGTTTTCACATTTGTTGTTTTGTATTTTGTAGTGTTCTCGTTTATTGTCTATATTAAACATGTTGAACACTAACCACGCTGCATTTTGGTCCTCCTCTCCTTCAACGGAATAAAAATATTACAGAACCACCCACCAATCAAGGACCAAGTGGCGTGGTAACAGGCGGCAGCAGGAGAGGCAGCAGCAGCAGGAGAGGCAGCACTATTTAGAGACATGGACTTGGGAGGAGATCCTACACGGGAGAGGACCCTGGGCACAGCCAGGAGAATATCGCCGCCCCAAAGAAGAGCTGGAGGCAGCGAAGGCGGAGAGGCGCTGGTATGAGGAGGCAGCACGGCGGCGCGGATGGAAGCCCGAGAGTCAGCCCCAAAAATGTCTTGGGGGAAGGCACACAGGGAGTGTGGCGAAGCCAGGTAGGAGACCTGCGCCAACTTCCTGTGCTTACCGGAGGGCGAGAGAGACCGGGCAGGCACCGTGTTATGCTGTGGAGCGCATAGCCCGGTGCGGTACATACCAGCTCCTCGTATCGGCCGGGCTAGAGTGGGCATCGAGCCAGGTGCCATGAAGCCGGGTCTACGCACCAGCTCTCCGGTGGCAGCCCCCCCGCCTCCGTCTCAGCCCTACAGGTGCTCCCGCCTGTCCAGCGCTGCCAGAGCCTTCCTCCTCTCCAGCGCTCCCAGAGTCTCCCGTCTGTACAGAGCTGCTAGAGTCTCCTGCCTGTACAGAGCTGCTAGAGTCTCCCGCCTGTCCAGAGCTGCTAGAGTCTCCCGCCTGTCCAGAGCTGCTAGAGTCTCCCGCCTGTCCAGAGCTGCTAGAGTCTCCCGCCTGTCCAGAGCTGCTAGAGTCTCCCGCCTGTCCAGAGCTGCTAGAGTCTCCCGCCTGTCCAGAGCTGCTAGAGTCTCCCGCCTGTCCAGAGCTGCTAGAGTCTCCCGCCTGTCCAGAGCTGCTAGAGTCTCCCGCCTGTCCAGAGCTGCTAGAGTCTCCCACCTGTCAGCCAAGAACCGCCAGTCAGCCAGGAGCCGCCAAAGCCGCCAGTCAGCCAGGAGCCGCCAGTCAGCCAGGAGCCGCCAGTCAGCCAGGAGCCGCCAGTCAGCCAGGAGCCGCCAGTCTGCCAGGAGCCGCCAGAGCAACCAGTCTGCCAAGATCCGCCAGAGCCGCCAGTCAGCCAGGATCCGCCAGAGCCGCCAGTCAGCCAGAAGCTGCCAGAGCCGTCAACCAGCCTGAGCTACCTCTCGGACCTGAGCTACCTCTCAGACCTGAGCTACCTCTCGGACCTGAGCTGCCCCTCAGTCCGGAGCTGCCCCTCAGTCCGGAGGAGTTTGTTTAGTCCAGTGGGGCCCTTTAGTAGGGTTGCCAGTCCAAGGTCGGTGGCGAGGGTTCCTAGGAGGACACTAAAGCGGACAAAGACTATGGTGGAGTGGGGTCCACGTCCTGCGCCAGAGCTGCCACTGCGGACAGATGCCCACCCAGACCGCACCTCGGGGGGGAGGGTACTGTCACGTTCTGACCATAGTTATTTTGTGTTTTTTTTGTTTTAGTGTTGGTCAGGACGTGAGCTGAGTGGGCATTCTATGTTGTATGTCTAGTTTGTCTATTTCTATGTTTGGCCTGATATGGTTCTCAATCAGAGGCAGGTGTTAGTCATTGTCTCTGATTGGGAACAATATTTAGGTAGACTGTTTTGTGGGTGGTTGTCTTCTGTCATTGCACCAGATAGGACTGTTTCGGTTTTCACATTTGTTGTTTTGTATTTTGTAGTGTTCTTGTTTATTGTCTATATTTAACATGTTGAAAACTAACGACACTGCATTTTGGTCCTCCTCTCCTTCAACGGAAGAACACCGTTACACTTGTTCAGGGGCAGAATGACAGATTCAGAATGACAGACCTTGTCAGCTCGGGATTCAATCTAGCAACCTGGCCCAATGCTCTAACTGCTAGGCTACCTGCCGCCCCGGCAGCAGTAACCGAAAGGTTGCTAGATCGAACAGGTCATCTAACAATTCCCCAAGTAATCTAACAATTCCCTCCCCATTGATACAAATCAGCATTATATCATTATGTCAGGTAGGCCTACATCTCAGTCAACATTTAATTGGGAAGGTTTATTGAGAAAGCATTTAGAAATTATGACTGAAATGCACATCACAAATAGCCTACTAACCAAGACTAAGGACCACACTTTTTCAATACCTGGTTTGCGTACCCATTGTTGCCTTAGTTAGCATTTTCTGTTAGATATCATAGGTTGAAATGTCTTTCTTACCCTACCGGCCACCGATGTTATTCTTCTGTGACGTGCTCCATGTAACAAACAGTTGAGAGCTGCAAGCTCTTGCTTCCATGCAGATAATATTCCGCTGAACTAGGATATGTGTGCTGCGCGCATGTGAATATATTTCACGTGCTTTGCGATGGTGTGGGCTACTTTGTGCATGATTTTTCTATTGTAGTACATAATTGATAAGTCGTATACCTCCTCTGCACTACTTTGATACACAACAGAAGGGATTAATAAGTGAGTATAGGAAATGTCCACTGAAAAAAAATGGGTATAGGGCGTATACAGTGGAACAAAAAAGTATGTGAACCCTTTGGAATTACCTGGATTTCTGCATAGATTAGTCATAAAATTTGATCTGATGTTCATCTTAGTCACAACAATAGACAAACACAGTGTACTTAAACTAAAAACACACAAATTGCCTATATTGAATACATAATTTAAACATTCACAGTGAAGGCTGGAAAAAGTATGTGAACCCCTTTGAGATGTTGGTTAGACCTGCCATGCCCTATAAAAACCACTCACAAAATTAGAGTTTGCTAGTCACAAGAAGCATTTTCTAATGTGCACCATGCCTTGAACAAAAGAGATCTCAGAAGACCTAAAATTACGATTTGTTGACTTGCAATAAGCTGGAAAGGGTTATAAAAGTATATCTAAAAGCCTTGATGTTCATCAGTCCACGGTAAGACAAATTGTCTATAAATGGAGAAAGTTCAGCACTGTTGCTACTCTCCCTGGGAGAGGCCATCCTGCAGTCCAAAGATGACTGAAAGAGCACAGTGCAGATTGCTCAATGAAGTTAAGAAGAATCCTAGAGTGTCAGCTAAAGACTTATAGAAGTCTCTGGAACATGCTAACATCTCTGTTGACAAGTCCACGATACATGAAATACTAAACAAGAATGGTGTTCATCGGAGGACACCACGGATGAAGCCAGTGCTATCCAAACAAAACATTGTTGCACGTCTGAAGTTCGCAAAAGAGCACCTGGGTGTTCCACAGCGCTTCTGGCAAATTACTCTGTGGACAGATTAAACTAAAGTTGAGTTGTTTGGAAGGAACACACAACACTATGTGTGAAGAAAAAAGAACACACTAACATCAAAACCTCATCCCAACTGTAAAGTTTGGTGGAGGGAGCATGGTTTGGGCTGCTTTGCTGCCTCAAGGCCTGGACAGCGGAGAATGTAAGACAGTGCAGTTAGATTAAGCTTTCTGACAATATCAGTTATGTCTTTGTCCTGGGAAATGTTCTTGTTACTTACAACCTCATGCTAATCGCATTAGCCTACATTAGCTCTACCGTCCCGCAGAGGACCCACCAATACTGAAGAAGTTTTTAAGAAAGTATTGAAATCAAAATAAGTAAAAAATCAATTGAAAAAATGAAGAAAGAAATTCTTAATTAAGGAGCCGGGGGACAATGCAAATAGTCCGGGTAGCCATTTGATTAGCTGTTCAGAAGTCTTATGGCTTGGGGGTAGAAGTTGTTAAGATGCCTTTTGAACCTAGACTTGGCGCTCAGGTACCGCTTGCTGTGCGGTAGCAGAGAGAACAGTCTTTGACTAGTCTATGACTATGACTAGTCACTTTCAAACAAGGGATTTTGTGGCTAATTGAGGAAAGACAGTACTGTAATTCTGCTCATAGAGTATGCATCTATGAACAACACACTGACACATCCAGCCCAAAGCAGGAGGTTTAAAAAATACTTCCTAATCGCCCAAGGTTCCGGAGCATGTCTTTAAGACATGAAGGGGTGAAATGGAATAGCCTGCAATATGCCACAGGCAGGGTTTTTAATGCTGCCATTTTCTTACTGAGATAGCTTAAATGAATGTTTTCCCATTCCTGTCAAAATGATGTTTGCCCATTCTAACGGTAAATGTTACGGAGGGCCACACTACAACTTGTAGTCTTTCTTTACACACAAACATCCATGTAGCTGTGTGTGTGTGTGTGTGTGTGTGTGTGGGGGGGGGGGGGGGGGGGGGGGGGCAGAGAAACATCATGCAAAATATGTCTAACTCCCTGTTTCAAATATTTAAGACTCACTTAAATATGAACATTAAGAGGATGGCATTGTAACAAATCACCTCGTAGCCCTTATCAATTTACCAAGATGGTTTTGCTTTTCCATTAATCCTGCTGACAACTAAATTAGGGGAAGTAAACGTGTTCAAATCGATGACTGTTGCCAGGCCTAATATATTGCTGATCTTTGGATGGAGCTGAAAATGCCTCAGGGCTGTGAGCAGAACCTTCACATGACAAATGGAGCCATTCCCTTCTGCTCAATGTGCTATGGCTCAGAGAGCAGGCTGGCTAATTGGCAAACAGTGTTAATGCTATTGCCATTAGCAGGACAATCAGGAAAAGCTGCCGCATAATTATGGATCCCATAAACCTAACATATTCTTAACCTGCCAATAATCTTGCAGGGACCATATCACCTCTGTTGAGGTCTGACCATTAATATGGATGTGCCGTGTGCGTTGTCAGGGAGAAGCTGTCAGGACATTGATGCTTTGGCGTGTTCCTGTTTCTCAGAACGTGAGGTATCTGGGTACTGTGACGCGCCGCTGGCCTTGAGGGTTTCTTCACCCTCTGTGGGAGCTATTAACCAGGAGAATCCTTTATCAGCACTATGGAATTATAATTCTGTCCCGGAACGTTGGGCAGCTTTCTGCTTTCCAGAACAAACAGATTTCACAAACAATCTGGAGATATTCCTGGGAAGGACGGGAAAATTCCTGGAAAGGATGAGAACATTTCTGGGAAGGATGGGAATTCCTGGAGACATTTCTGGGAAGGATGGGAATTCCTGGAGACATTCCTGGGAAGGATGGGAATTCCTGGAGGGAGGTGATTGCATCAAGGTAAGACATGTTTTCCCTTCCATCCAAAAGACTGACTACGGAATACTTCAGTTCAATACTTTCACATAGTGCTCTATTTGAACAAACCTAACAGCGGTAGCGCTGTAGCTCCAGAGGTGTGTCAGAAATAGTCTTGCTATTTTCACAGCCATTATTATCGTCTCAATAGCTGGCAGTGGCGTGAAAGTGCTGGGTTTTGATGTTGTACTGTAGTTATGATGAGGGCGTGGCCACTCACTGGCCAATCAAGTCATTCCATGGCTTAATAATGCATGGGTTTGTCTCAAGTTCTGCAGGTTATTGACGGTCTTTGCATTGTCATGAACTCCAACCGGCTGGGGCATGGAATATTCTCCTTCTAGTCCATTGTGGATTGATCCTAGGTTAATTATATAGCGTAGGCTACAGTAACAAGTGATAGCAACAGTAAAGAAACAACATCTAGTGTTTGGAGTGTTGACAGTCAACATTGTTGTAATTGGCTTCAACTTGTATAGGCCTTTACGCATTGCACTTCTCCTCAAATATAAAATACTAGACGTGTGAGACATGTTCTCAGTAAGCAAGATAAAGCCTAAGCCTACCGTTTATATGGCCTGATAGGACGGATACATTTCAAAAGCCTATGTTTGGAGGAGCACGTCTTTGTTAACTGGCCAAGAGGCGCTCTTTAGAAATGGGGAGGGATACAGGCACTGCAGGTAGACCTATGTGAATAATGCGAAAGCATGTCTGCAAAAGTCATACGGGTAGACCATTTAGAGACCTTTTATGAATAGGCTACTTGGATAATGCATGGCCAGGATGAGAAGACACCAGACACATTGCTGTTGAACAAGCTTTAGTTATAGTAGGGGAAGTTTTTTTTAATCAAAAAAACAAAAACAAGCAATTGTTACAGAAAAATAACTTGAATGTGTTTTAAATATGAGTGTCAGCTGATTACCTTATCTCTTGTACCATGATGGACATATAGCCTACATGGAGGGGTCATTGGATTACCTTATCTCTTGTACCATGATGGACATATAGCCTACATGGAGGGGTCATTGGATTATCTCATCTCTTGTACCATGATGGACATATAGCCTACATGGAGGGGTCATTGGATTACCTTATCTCTTGTACCATGATGGACATATAGCCTACATGGAAGGGTCATTGGATTATCTCATATCTTGTACCATGATGGACATATAGCCTACAAGGAGGGGTCATTGGATTACTTTATCTCTTGTACCATGATGAACATATAGCCTACATGGAGGGGTCATTGGATTATCTCATCTCTTGTACCATGATGGACATATAGCCTACATGGAGGGGTCATTGGATTACTTTATCTCTTGTACCATGATGAACATATAGCCTACATGGAGGGGTCATTGGATTATCTCATCTATTGCCAACCCAGACAGGATGACCACATCAGTGAATCAACCCACTCAGGTGACGCACCCCCTCCAGGGACGGCATGAGAGAGCCCCAGTAAGCCAGTGACTCAGCCCCTGTAATAGGGTTAGAGGCAGAGAATCCCAGTGGAAAGAGGGGAACCGGCCAGGCAGAGACAGCAAGGGCGGTTCGTTGCTCCAGAGCCTTTCCGTTCACCTTCCCACTCCTGGGCCAGACTACACTCAATCATATGACCCACTGAAGAGATGAGTCTTCAGTAAAGACTTAAAGGTGTAGACCGAGTTTGCGTCTCTGACATGGGTAGGCAGACCGTTCCATAAAAATTGAGCTCTATAGGAGAAAGCCCTGCCTCCAGCTGTTTGCTTAGAAATTCTAGGGACAATTAGGAGGCCTGCGTCTTGTGACCGTAGCGTACGTGTAGGTATGTACGGCAGGACCAAATCAGAGAGATAGGTAGGAGCAAGCCCATGTAATGCTTTGTAGGTTAGCAGTAAAACCTTGAAATCAGCCCTTGCTTTGACAGGAAGCCAGTGTAGAGAGGCTAGCACTGGAGTAAAATGATCAAATTTTTTGGTTCTAGTCAGGATTCTAGCAGCCGTATTTAGCACTAACTGAAGTTTATTTAGTGCTTTATCCGGGTAGCCGGAAAGTAGAGCATTGCAGTAGTCTAACCTAGAAGTGACAAAAGCATGGATTCATTTTTCTGCATCATTTTTGGACAGAAAGTTTCTGATTTTTGCAATGTTACGTAGATGGAAAAAAGCTGTCCTTGAAATGGTCTTGATATGTTCTTCAAAAGAGAGATCAGGGTCCAGAGTAACGCCGAGGTCCTTCACAGTTTTATTTGAGACGACTGTACAACCATTAAGATTAATTGTCAGATTCAACAGAAGATCTCTTTGTTTCTTGGGACCTAGAACAAGCATCTCTGTTTTGTCCGAGTTTAAAAGTAGAAAGTTTGCAGCCATCCACTTCCTTATGTCTGAAACACATGCTTCTAGCAAGGGCAATTTTGGGGCTTCACCATGTTTCATTGAAATGTACAGCTGTGTGTCATCCGCATAGCAGTGAAAGTTAACATTATGTTTTCGAATAACATCCCCAAGAGGTAAAATATATAGGGAAAACAATAGTGGTCCTAAAACGGAACCTTGAGGAACACCGAAATGTACAGATGATTTGTCAGAGGACAAACCATTCACAGAGACAAACTGATATCTTTCCGACAGATAAGATCTAAACCAGGCCAGAATAGCCTAGATTGATAAAAGGTGATGTCCTCTCACTGTTTTGCTGCTGCTAAACTTAATCTTTTAATAAAGCTTTGGTGATGAACATTTATTTAAAAGTGGTCTCACGATCCAAACCCTTTATTGAATATCTTGACTATTTGGCGAATGCATTGGGCATGACCAGAAAAACTGCCTTCATTGAGAGGATGCTTCATTTTTATTCAAATTAAAAGAAATGGGCTAAAACATAATTTAATGTTTCTAAATACAAGGTTTACGGGCACGAAAAGTACCTCTCTCTTTTCCATATGCGTATTGGAACTGTGCAACACGGCTGGATAGGCTCCGCTTCTATTGTCAAAATTAATGCCATAGACAACCATGTTACCACTAAAACCAGCTTTCGGTTGGTCTTAAAAATCCCCACCAGCGCATACTGAAATTAGCACTTCGGCACATGTTTTTAAGGACACATCTCAGATACTGCCACTCCTCCCAACTCAGCGCAAGCGAGCTCATATAAGACAGGTAAATTACCAATCCTGGCTCTAGAGTTTGAAATTAGAAGAGTGCCGGCTTTAACAGGTCGAAATTGCAAACAAGCATGAATTTGACAATTGTACTGGCTTATCGGCAGTGGAAAAAAGAGCCCTCAGGGAATGATCTACTCTGCCGATTCAGCCATACAAATGTAATAGTCATCAATAACCTGCCAGTGAAACCATACAGGTTAATATTCATGTTAATATTTAATAATGTTTTCATCACATTATTGCATTTATTATGCATGATGAAAAGAAATGGGCACATGGAGCCCTGAAAACGTAGAAAAGCGATAGTCACGACTTAAAGGGCAATTCATTTTGTTTGTAGGGAACTCAACTTTTTCTTCGATTCCTGTCTGCATGCGAATTGCATATATTGGCATAAAAGGGAATGTGTCTTTTGTTCCTCACAACCTATTCAGATACTTTGCGGCTGAAATGAGTTCACTGTAGAAACTGCATCTGTAGAGAAAGAGACTAGTACTCTTTCAAGACCCAGGCCTGTCTCATAACCCCAGGCTAGATTGGTTTTGGTAAAGAGTAATGCAGTAGCACAATAGATAACAGACCATATACATGACTGATCCTAACTCACACAGGCTCCTCTCTCCTGTCTTTTCATCTCTGTAAAAGAACAATGGAAGAAGAAAAAAACTCAGTAATGCTTATCTGTAACAATGGCAACCACACTGAAATAATGGGCTGCCTAACAAGAGCTCTCTGAGCTCATCTGTTCCTCTAAAACATGGTCTAGAGGGAGGCTCTCATGCTTTCAGTCAACTGCTGCTCAAACAGAACTGGAGGAAATACACTTTATCTTCATATTATCTCAGCCGTGACAATAGTCTCTATCCTTCCTTCCTGTTTTATGACACTCAACAAACCACTGGGTGGGAGAGGGAGAGAGACAGAGGTATGGAGAGAGACAGAGGTATGGAGAGAGACAGGTATGGAGAGAGACAGGTATGGAGAGCGACAGGTATGGAGAGAGACAGGTATGGAGAGAGACAGAGGTATGGAGAGAGACAGAGGTAGGGAGAGAGACAGAGGTAGGGAGAGAGACAGAGGTAGGGAGAGAGACAGAGGTAGGGAGACAGACAGGTAGGGACAGAGAGAGAGGGGGGAGAGAGAGAGAGAGAGAGACTTTAAATTCTACAACCACTTAAAAGGAAGCGATTCCCAAACCTTTCATAACAAAGTCATCACCTACAGAGAGATGAACCTGGAAAAGAGTCCATAAGCAAGATGGTGCTGGATCTCTGTTCACTAACACAAACAGACCCCACAGGTCCCCAGGACAGCAACACAATTAGACCCAACCAAATTGTGAGAAAAGAGAAAGATAATTACTTGACATATTGGAAAGAATGAATGAAAAAAACTTTGCAAACTAGAATGCTATTTGGCCCTAAACAGAGAGTACACAGTGGCAGAATACCTGACCACTGTGACTAACCCAAATTTACCCAAATTTAAGGAAAGCTTGGACTATGTAGACTCAGTGAGCATAGCCTTGCTATTGAGAAAGGCCACTGTAGGCAGATCTGTCTCTCAAGAGAAGACAGGCTACAATATGTGCGCACTGCGCACAAAACTGAGCTGCACTTCCTAACCTCCTTCCAAATGTAAGACCATATTAGAGACATATTTCCCGCAGATTACACGGACCCACAAAGAATTTTGATACATTTTCGATAAACTTCTATATCTATTGGGTGAAATCTCACAGTGTGCCATCACAGCAGCAATATTTGTTACCTGTTGCCACAAGAAAAGGGCAACCAGCAAATAAAAAACATAATTGTAAATACATACTATGTTTATTTATGTTTATTTATTTTCCCTTTTGTACTAGAACTATTTGCACATAATATTACTTTTGAAATGTCTTTATTCGTTTGGAACTTTTGCGAGTGTAATGTTAACTATACAATTTTGTATTGTTTATTTCACTTTAGTTTATTATCTAAACTTATTTCACTTGCTTTGGCAATGTAAACATATGCCAATAAGCCCTTAAATTGAAATTGAATTGAGAGCGAGAGTGCTGGCTATCACATTTCATGCATCATGAACACTGGGCTAAAAATGAATATTGTTAATGGAAAGATTGACCCATTTTGAATGTTATATATTTTTTTGTGCATCTCTGAGCGATGTTCTATCGATTCCCGGGGTCACATCATGTTTTCATGTGTATCTGAGCTATTGCTGTTCAAGTAGGCAGAAATGCAGCTTGTATGATGGGTTTTGCATCACAATGGGTTGAATATTTCCTTTGATGTCTCTGAATATATCTGAAAAATCAAATGTCAGTACCCACTGGGCACAGACATCAGTTCAACGTCTTGTTTTGATTTACATTTGGTTGAGATGTCAGCTAACCATTTATTGAACATTAAGCCAACAACAAATGGCACCATGTCATTGGATATAGCTTGAAAGTTGGGTGAAGAAAATGAGAAATGTCGACCTACGTTGATGACGTTTTGCAGATCCAATCAGTTTTCCACGTTGATTCAATATCATCACATTACTATTTTTGCGGGGTTGAAAAGACGTGGAAACAACGTCGATTCAACAAATTTTTGCCCAATGGGTAGTCAACATTTACACATGCAGGTGGTGAATTTCTGCTCAATAGGGCAGTGATGCAGCCATGTATACAATGCAAATGCTATACAAAGAGTACAGACCAAACTCCATGAACGTTTCAATGAAAAACAGTACTTTACAAACAGAAATAGAAATGGAGATATGTGCTCGAATTGAAAAAGATAATTGTTGATGCAAACAAACCTGGTAAACTTGGTAACCTTGTCAACGTTGACCTCATGACACGTCTGCCTCTGAAATGAGGAGCAGAAGGTCAGAACTGTTTGCATCTAAAAAACATAATTGTTTTCGAGTGCCTTTTGTCAATGATTCAGTCGCACAAGTTAGGCCATTTCTATACCCTGATTTTTTTACTGTAGCAACATACTGTATGTAATATAGACATAATTATCAAGTTTAAAATATAATTAGAACACAAAGAGCAATGGAACTTTGTTTCTGCAATTGCTCTCTCATATCACACAAGCCGTAGGCCATACGTTTGGCAGAAGTCTTGGGTACAAATTAGAATAAATCCTAAATAAAAACAATCTTGAACTGTCTTACTGTAAAACAATATATATATATATTTCCTCACACGCTGTGGTATCAGCCATATCAAATGAGATACAGTACATCAATCAGAAAGCTACCCATCTGTGATGATGCACTCCTGCAATGTCTTGCATCAGACACAGGCATACCACTGCATTTTTAAACGATGATATTAGAGACAGTAGAGTACAGTGAGGGAAGGTTGAACTGAACACCCTGAAATAAACCTGAGAAATCAGGAAAACCTCCCCATTGGCCTAGCTTCATTTCAATGTCTCTTTCTGGATGTATTCATAGCCACTGAATGACTTTAGTATAGTCTATTTTCTTACATAAAATGTCTTTCTCATCTGTGTAATTGAGTAGTTGTTTGGACTCGTTGTGTCTAATTTCCTACAGTATCTATCCCATTCTAATGCCTAATGAATCCTGATGGCACTGATAATCTACCTCGGTATCTGCTTAATATACGCAGCGTGACATTTCACAGCTCTCTGCGCTTCTGTACATTTATATCTTCAAGTTTATATAACAGTTACTGTAACATATTGTGTTGGTTGATTCCAATAGTTTCCTCAGCACTGTATCCTTTACGAATGATCCTTGACGAGTAATCCTCTGTATGATGTCATGTTTCATGTGGATCCCAGGAAGAGGAGCAGATGATTTTGCAGCGGCTAATTGGGATCCTAATAAATACCAAATACATTCACAGTGCAATTTTGAATTTCAGGTGGTTCACTTCAGGTGGACCTAAGTTATGAGAGAGAATTGGTCATGGAAACATCTAAGTGAAATGCTGATTGGCTGACAGCCATGGTATATCAGACTATATACCATGGGTATGACAAAACATATATTTTTACATAAATTGGTTGCCAAATTATGTTGGTAACCAATTTATAATAGCAATAAGGCATCTCTGAGGTTTTTGATATATGGACAATACACCACGGCTAAAGGCTGTGTCCAGGCACTCCGTGTTGCATCGTGCTTAAGAACAGCCCTTAGCTGTGGTATATTGGTCATATACCACACACCCTCGGGTCTTATTGCTTAATTATAGCCTCTCAAGCAGTTAGTTGAAATGTCCTTAGTATGGGTGGACATACCAATTCAATGATGTCTTTGAACAGCTGAAGAGGACTCATTTCTATCCTGTTTTGTGGAGAGATAAAAATGCTTTTAAAGTGAAGCTGAGATTGTGAGCAGTGGTTCGGCATGAACAATTCTGACATGTAGTCATTACATTTCCATATCAAATGGTCCCAGAATCAAAACCTGCACAATACAAATGTAGTGTCTGGATGAGATTTTTTAGTATCATACTATGAAGGAAGATTTCCTTACAAGTGATATTCCACTAAATAAAGGCTTGTTTTGTCAAGGGTCTGCAAGCAAATTAACAGAGAAAGATCACTTGTGATCTTATGGGAATACAATCCAGGGTTTGTATCAGGGGAATCTAACAAATGTCAAGTCCCTGTGGTTGTCTCCAACATCTAACCACATTAAAGTAAAGTAGGTTATCCTGGGTACTAGGACAAGAAAGGCATGTATAAGGCATACAGTGCCTTCAGAAAGTATTCACACTCCTTGACTTTTTCCACATTTTGTTGTGTTACTGCCTGCATTTAAAATGGATTACATTAAGATTGTGTGTCACTGGCCTACACACTATACCCAATAATGTCAAAGTGGATTTTTTAATTTTTACATTTCTGGAGTCAATAACTATTCAACCTGTTTATGGCAAGCGTAAGTAAGTCCAGGAGTAAAAATGTGCTTAACATGTCACATAATAATTATCATGGACTCACTCTGTGTGCAATAATAGTGCAGCATGATTTTTAAATGACTACCTCATCTCTGTACCCCACACAATCAATTATCTGTAAGGTCCCTCAGTCGAGCAGTTCAACCACAAAGACAGATTCAACCACAAAGACCAGTGCGGTTTTCCAATACCTCGTAAAGAAGGGCACCTATTGGTAGATTGACAATGAATATTTTTGAGCTTGGTGAAGTCATTAATTACACTTTGGATGGTGTATCAATAAACCCAGTCACTACAAAGATAAGCCATCCTTCCGCTGGATAGGAAGGAACCCATTCAGGGATTTCAACCTGAAGCCAATGGTGACTTTAAAACAGTTGAAGAGTTTAATGGCGATAGGGGAAAACTGGGGATGGAGTAACAACACTGTCGTTACTCCACAATACTAACCTAATTTACAGACTGAAAAGAAGGAAACCTGCACAGAATAAAAGTATTCCAAAACATGCATCCTGTTTGCAATAAGGCACTAAAGTAAAACTGCAAAAATGTGGCAATGAAATGAACGTCCTGAATACAAAGTGTTATGTTTGGGGCAAATCCAACACAATACATCACTGAGTATCAATCTTCATATTTACAAGAATGGTGGTGGCTGCATTATGTTATGGGTATTCTTTTCATCGTTAAGGACTATCAAGTTAATTTATTTTTTTTGGGGGGGGGGGGGGGGTAAAAAGAAAAGGAATAGAGCTAAGCACAGGCAAAATCTGAACCAGGTTTTCCTCTGTCTACTTTCCAACTGACACTGGGAGACAAATTCACCTTTCAGCAGGACAATAACCTAAAACAGAAGGCCAAACACACCGGAGTTGCTTACCTAGACGACATTGAATGTTCCTGGGTGATCTAGTTACAGTTTTGACTTAAATCGACTTGAAAATCTATGGCCAGACTTGAAAATGGCTGTCTAGCAATGACCAACAACCAACTTGACAGAGCTTGAAGAATTTTTCAAAGAAAAATTTGAAAATATTGTTCAATCCAGGTGTGCAAAGCTCTTAGAGACTTACCCAGAAAGACTCACAGCTGTAATCACTGCCAAAGGTGATTCTAACATATATTGACTGAGGGGGTTGAATACTTATTTAATCAACATATACAGTATTTATTTTTATTATTTTTATTTTTACAAATGTTAGATTTTTTCTTCCACTTTAATAGAGTATTTTGTGTAGATCACTGAAAATAAAATACCACCTTGTAAACAACAAAATGTGGAAAAAGTCAAGGAGTGTGAATACTTTCAGAAAGCACTGTATTTAAGGTAGTCATACTAAGTTGGATGCTCACTTCACAATGATTGTGTTACCAAAGACACGCATAACTAACCCAAAATATCTCATTGGCGTTGTTCCAATGGGAACAAATGAAGCATAGTGGGCAGAGCCAAGCATGAGCTAGTGAGATCCTATTGGCGTGTTTTAGCATGTTTAGCAAATTTCCATTAGGAAGCGCCTTCTCTGTGAAGTGCACTCCTTCTAAACGCTATTTTTTTTTAAACTTTGGCTAAGGGTCAAGTCTACAAAACTTTGTGAACTCTGTTCATAACAGGTTCTAGTTTTGGGAACAGAAAACTGCATTGAGATTGAATGTTTCATTGATGAGAAAATGTGTAGAATGTCGGCCAAGTTTCATCTAGCTCCATCTTATCACACTTCCCACCACTGTACATTCTCTTATCACCATAAAAGGATGCTTCAGAATTATACATTCTGTGAGACAACTGGCTCCTTCTTCTCATCAAATCAAATGTTATTTGTCACATGCGTCGTAAACAACAGGTGTAGACTAACATTGAAATGTTTACTTACTTCCCAACAATGCAGCGTCTGCCAGACATGTCTATGGCCAGACATGAAGTCTGTCACACAGAGAGACATCTGTCCAAGCACTGTGTTATGCCTGCCAGGGTCACCCTCCTCTCCATGTCAATCACCCTCGCCCACATTAGGCTGATTCAATGGGAGAGCGGCCAGAGTTCAATCTGCATATTTGATTTGTGTTTGCGACGGATGGGCCTTTGTCCAATCTGTCAGAATATTGATATTACATTCTGACCCATTTAGACAAGGAGAGAGGGGGCCTGAAATCATCGGAATGATTTCCCTGGAAAAGAAAGAATAATGGCAGGTTACTGAAGTGACCATACAAGTATTTATAGAACTCACCTGTGAGATCACAGCACTGATATAGCCTGTGTTGTTGGTATGGTTTCCACCTTGAGAAATAGAAACCTGGATGTTTACCCTGTTGTGATTCAGCTGTATTTTTGTAGGATCATAGTTTGCAACGTTTCGAGAACGATCTGCCTGCCTCTACTTGTGGTGAAGCACTCACATGTGGTTGATTGTGTGCAGAATGTGGATGTTTTGTTGAAGTACTTTAAAGTGGAGGTGGCAGAATTGGGGCAGATGGCAGATTACAGGGTTGCTTGATGGCACAGGAGTTTCAAGAACCTTCTATTGTAAACAATTCAAAGCATTCCACCATTATGGATGGAAGTACTAAGTGTTAGCCAAAATGCCCTCTGCTTTTTGTTTCTATGTATTTCTGTTCACCTCTTACAGTACATCAGGCACAATACATCTGTTGATGAATTTGTTCGGGCTAAGTGGTCCGTGGGGACATCATTTGTAACCCTTTTGTAATCCAAACGACGAAAGTCATCGATCACTTGATTGGGAAAACATTATCAGACAACCTGTTCATAATTTGAAACGGTGTGGACGTCAGAGAAGCAATTTCAAAAGGGGGAAACAGTGACTGAAATACAGACTGGATCTTAATTTGAGCCAGTTTGCTAACAGCAGGAAAATAATCCTGCAGCAACAGGAAATGTGAATTATTATGTGGATTATAATTAATTTACTTTTTTTCAGGGGTTGCTACATTTTTTGTAAGAGAAAATCAAGCATGAGATTTCTAAATGGAAATTACAATCTTCAGAAGCCTTTTCAAACCTCCTATACACTACAAGTCTAATATTTCCTGCATTGCAGGAATGTTCTCCCGCAGCAGAGTGATCAAATGAAGATCCTACACCTGTACTTTACTGATGTTACTCTTTTTCCAGAGTGCTATAGACATTAATAATTATGATTATTGCCTTACAGTACCGACCTACTGTGGTCCACAATTAATGTCCACAATAACACAAAGAGAGGGAGAGAGAGAGCTGGCCTTGAATCCTGGGTGCACTGGCCAATCTCCCTAATCTGACACTCTCAATATGGCCGGTTAATCACTCTCTAACCTAATTGGCAAATTAGATTCCGTCCTTGCCATTGCAAATCATGTGTGGAAGGCACACTGGCACAAATCCTCAGCTGTCTATCATTAAACAGCAGTATGGGTGGTACTGGTTGATACAGACATTATAAGTGCAGACATAGAGCTTTGCTTAAACAGTGTTATATGAATCATTACACTGCTACATTGACGTGGGAGTGGGACTCTAAATCTGAAACTGTGTAACGACACAAGGCAGGGATATTTGTAAATCTAGGGCAAATGTGAGTAATCATTCTTATCACCATTATCGGTCCATTTGATGGTAATGCCTCTTCTCTTTACATACGTGTATATACCTATCACATCATCTCAATCATCATCATCAACTACTAGTGTGTAAATATGTCAAATAGTGAATGTATGGTGTTAAATGTTTCAAAAATGATCTTCACCTTTATCTCCTTCCTCCCTCCTTCCCTCCCTCCTTATCGTGGCCTCATATCATTTTCAGCACTCATGCTAGAGAGCCTTTGAAATATAAATCAGACCTCATTATCTTCAGTATTACAGTCCCCATGGTGATAAGCAGCGAATCGAGGACATCCTTGAGAGGTAATATCTTCCAATATCCCCCCCCCCAAAAAAAAAGCCAAGACACCATGAGATGGGAGCAATCTGCTTAGGAAGAGAGAGAGGATGGGAGGTAGGGTCCATGAATGCTCTTGCAGACACAAGTACTGTGTAAAAGGAGTGGACAAGTAGGCACACAGTGTTTCTGGGAAGCAAGCGAACCTCACAGCCAGCCCTCCCTCCTGTTCTGGAAATAAAATGGAGATGAGTGTGGTTGAGTGTGTCACTGTTGGCAGGGCTAGCTCTCTGTTGTCCTTTTTTCTCTCAGTCTCTTAATGCCAGCCTCTGCATTTGATTTGATTGGCATTGCAGTCGTTCCAAACACATAATATGTTGCTGGACAGGAAAGTGCATCGCTGGGCAACACAGATTCTGGCATGGTGTGTATTCTCTCTTACCTCTGAGAGCTGTCACCTTGGAAACATTGAGATATCATTGCTTTTAAGTAGATTGAGTGGATTTGAGTTAATGTGCTCCAAACCACTTAAAGTTTAAATATAATTTTCTCTTTTTTAAGGAAGAAATTAGATACTAAACAAATAATTGCCAAGTGATCTCTGAAATCAGATTCAATATTTGATTATTTTTGTCTATTGGAAAAAGCAATGTGAAATTGTAGGGTAAATGTGTGAAAAATGTATAAAGTGAAATTGAGGCCCTGAATACTTTCTGACACAGTTGACCGGAGACCTCCAGTACAATGTTAACATGGGCTATTAATGATGAATGAAGTTTAGCACCAGAGGAATTGAAAACTAAGGCACCAATGTTTCAGTTTCTGCACAATATCTTTCTCAAACTTACTCTGTGAGGAGCGGGGCAGACAGAAATAAAAACACTCTTTCCCCATTATCTCCCCAGTGTAACAATATTGGAAAAAGTAATCATTCAAATGAAACCATATGGTGAGAAATATTTATTTGGAATGAGTTAAGTACTACAGTCCGTGGAAACAAAAAGATAGTGCTCAATTTTTTTGTCAGGCCTATAAAATGTCTAATTTGTCAAATTAGACCACCTGTTCCAGATACTAAATGATTCACAAGATGTCTCAATTTGGTCAGCTCCCATTTATTTAGCTTTTGTTGAGAATCTAGTAAAAATGGTCTGCTTTGATCCTAAAATGACATTTCGACGTTGAGGTTGACTGAGAGCATAGTTCTTTGCCTTTGGTTTAAATTCAAAGCACCTCCTGCATACACTGGAATGAATACAGCAGCACCACTGAGAAGCTTATTCATGTCTTGTAAATAGCCAGCTTGGCAAAATCCTGTAGCTCCTATGTGCACATTAGATACTGACTTCAAATTCATCCAAAGAAACATATCTGATACATATCTGATATTGATCCATGTCTAATAATAAAAATAAGACAATGTCAAGATAAGAGCTAAACTTATTCTTGGATGATTTGCTATGGCACATTAAGGCTAGTTTTGACTGAGATTTGCATTCATAAGAACAAAAGAAGAGAGACAAGTCAACAACACTTAAGTTCCCATATATCAACGGGGGCCTCAGGGCTGGGTAGATGGGCACAATGAGAGGCATAAACTGAAAAGTGCATCACAGTGTTGGAATGTATTGACACTCAGGGACCAAATGAACTCATAGCAGGAACACGCAGATCTCCTGTGTTGTGCCGAGGCCAACTCAGTCCGGTACTCAACAACACATTCAGTTTTCAAGCCGTGTAGTGGAGGCATAGAAGTGTTTATTTTCTATTCTGTTTTTGGAGGGGAATAGGGAACAGGGAAGACCAAGAGTTCTGTTTTCCACCTTGCGGTTCAGGGGTTGGGATGAGGACAAGGTGGTCTGACGGTTACCTTGGTTTCTGGTAATATACTCCTCCATATCTCCTGGGGCCTCAATAATTGAGTGAAATCTCAATCAATCTTAGAACTATTTGCATAACCTTATCTTATTTGATATTACTGCTAGGGGGCATTATTACAGAGTTATCTGTCGATCATTTGACGCTTATTAATATACCCCTTCAGGTCAAGTAGAATTTGGGATTTCTCAATCAAAACCCAACTTTAATCAGGGTATCGTGGTGGTGGTCTCAAGGGATAAGACACATTCATTTAAAGGATGTTGAGAGGGTAAAGGAGACAGCCTTGTTTGACACCCAAGTTAAGTTCAAATCAAATCACATTTTATTTGTTGCATACACGTTTAGCACATGTTATTGCGGGTGTAGTGAAATGCTCGTATGTGACGTATAGATATGTGACAAAGATATGTGACGTAGGCACGTAGACCAGGGTTTACCAAACTCTGTCCTGCCCCCCCCCCTCCCCCCATTTATCCCTGTGTTTCCTGTCTCTCTGTGCCAGTTCCTCTTGTATGTTTTTCAACCAGTGTTTTTCTCCTTTTATCTAGTCCTCCCGGTTTTGACCCTTGCCTGTTTCTGAACTTTGTACCCACCTGCCTGACCATTCTGCCTGCCTTGATCTCAAGCCTGCCTGCCACTCTGTACCTCCTGGACTCTGATCTGGTTTTGACCTTTTGCCTGTCCGCGACCAATCTCTTGCCTACCCCCTTTGGATTAATAAACATTATAAGACTCCAACCATCTGCCTCCTGTGTCTGCATCTGGGTCTCGCCTTGTGCCTTGACACACTTATGTTTTAACAATCTAACATTTTGTTACGTTACATTCTTATTCTAAAATGGATTAAATTGTTGTTTTTCTTCTTTATCAATCTACACAAAATACCCCATAATAACAAAGCAAAAATAAATGTAAATGTATTAAAAAAAACTGAAATAACACATTTACATAAGTATTCAGACCCTTTACTCAGTACTTTGTTGAAGCACCTTTGGCAGCAATTACAGCCTCAACTCTTCTTGGGTATGACGCTACAAGCTTGGCGCACCTGTATTTGGGAGGTTTCTCCCATTCTTCACTGCAGATCCTCTCAAGCTCTGTCAGGTTGAATGGGGAGCGTTGCTGCACAAATATTTTCAGGTCTCTCCAGAGATGTTTGATCGACTCCAAGTCCGGGCTCTGGCTGGGCCACTAAAGGACATTCAGAGACTTGTCCCGAAGCCACTCCTGATTTGTCTTGGCTGTGTTCTTAGGGTCATTGTCCTGTTGGAAGGTGAACCTTCGCCCCAGGCTGAGGTCCTGAGCACTCTGGAACAGGTTTTCATCAAGGATCTCTCTGTACTTTGCTCCGTTCATATTTCCCTCAATTCTGACTAGTCTCCCAGTCCCTGCCGCTGGCTGAAAAATAATCCCCACAGCATGATGCTGCCACCACCATGGTTCACCATAGGGATGGTGCCAGGTTTCCTCCAGACATGACGCTTGGCATTCAGGCCAAAGAGTTAATCTTGATTTCATCAGACCAGAGACTGTTGTTTCTCATGGTCTGAGAAACTCCAAGCGGGCTGTCATGTGCCTTTACTGAGGAGTGGCTTCCGTCTGGCCAATCTACCATAAAGGCCTGATTGGTGGAGTGCTAAAGAGATGGTTGTCCTTCTAGAAGGTTCTTCCATCTCCACAGAGGAACTCTGGAGCTCTGTCAGAGTGACCATCGGGTTCTTGGTCACCTCCCTGACCAAGGCCCTTCTCCCGCGATTGCTCAATTTGGCCGGGGGGCCAGCTTTAGTAAAAGTATCGGTAGTTCCAAACTTTTTCCATTTAAGAATGATTGAGGCCACTGTGTTCTTTGGGACCTTCAACACTGCCTAAAGTTTTTGGTATCCATCCCCAGATCTATGCCTCGACACAGTCCTGTATCGTAGCTCTAATGACAATTCCTTCAACCTCATAGCTTGGTTTTTGTTCTGACAAGCACTATCAAATGTGAGACCTTATATAGACAGACAGTATGTGCCTTTCCAAATCATGTCCAATCAATTGAATTGAGTCCAGATAAGGATGATCAACAGAAACAGAATGCGCCTTAGCTAATTTTGAGTCTCAAAGCAAAGGTTCGGAATACTTATTTGAATAAGATATTTCTGTTTTTTAGTGTTAATACATTTTCAAAAATGTCCAAACAGTTTTCGCTTTGTCATTATGGGTTATTGTGTGCAGATTGATTGAGGATTTTTTTTTCATTTAAACCATTTTAGAATAAGGCTGTAACATAATAAAATGTAGAAAACCACTTCAGTCAGCTCTCTCTTTTCTCTGCAGTCAGTTGATTCAGTGGTTCAGCTCTCTTTGTTCTCTGTAGTCAGTTGGTTCAGTGCTTCAGCTCTCACTGTTCTCTGTAGTTGGTTGGTTCATTGTGGTTAAGTCAGCATATTTCTCTACTGGACATACTGCATCTGTTTCACGTGTCAACATTTGGATTGGGATCTGCTTGCTGCCTCCAAGACTTTAAAGCCAGTGATTGGAACAGTAAATTACTTCAATTTTATTGTGTAGCTTTTAAAACAGGCTCTATTAATTAGCTGCTGGGAGTCTTTGACCCAAGAGAAACTCAGACATCATTTACTCTGGGAAAACATGACTGCCTTTGCCAAAATCCCCATTCATTTAATGCCATAATTCAGGGAGGTATCCCTCTCAGTCACCCTTACACTGCAGACCACGTCTGCAATTTTTAAATACAGAGGAAACTAATGGGGACTTTTTTGTTGGACTCATACATTTGATGTGAGTTATAATGCTATTTTGTACATAACCCTTCACATAAAATGATATTGATTCCACTTGACATACTGTAAATACTGTTGATCTGTAAATAGTACTGGTTCAGAATTTTTGGATTGCTCAGGTGAGATTCCCTTCTCTTTCCATTAAATGATTATTATTTATTTATTTATTTACATTTTAAGAATGATTTTCAAACTCCGGTCCAAAAAGATAAACTAAATTGCTTTAGATTGGATATAGTGTCAGAGAGAAAATAATTCCATGGAAGAATTTCAATATAAATTGAAGGGTGCATTAAAAGAGATCCCCGTTAAAACCCAGATACATTCTAGTCGTCCTTCTCATGCATTTGTCCACTTCACTGGATTGGTTCAGAGAAGATCCCATTCACTTAAAAATATATTTTTTAAATACCTCCATTATATGCTCTTTTAGGGCCATAACTAGAGTTCAGAAAGCCTATCGTCTTGGTCTAGTGGTAGTAATAGGATGACCTCACCCACTAACTTCTAAACAGCACTACCACCGCAGTGCACAATATACTCTCTGTGGTAAAGATCATGGGAGAAAGGAACCTATCGATGCAGTTATCTATATTAGTTCATGTTTGTTCACCTGGTCTCCAGCCATAGTCTCCGGTAGATCCTGACTCTATCGGTAATCTGTAGCTTTACTGTGGGAACTTCATGTCGTACTCTCTGAGTTTCTCTCATAAAAAGTGATAAAAGTTCCAGTCACTGTGAATAATTCTCCCTCAAAACCCCACATCCCTAGAGGGCTACATGTCAGTATGGCTTCCCTCCCCTCGAGTTTACATGCTCTCCCTGCAGAATGACCATAGGACTGAATGGTGGGAGCAATATTTCAATAAAGTTTTACAAGTGCCCTTTATGATCCGCTAATGAGCGGTTAATTAGATCTGACATTGCTTTTCTATACAATTAATGAATCTAAAGGCTGGACCTGATCTAATTCATGGTGCTTAACATCTTATGCATTTCATGAAGTGAAAGTCTAACTGAAGCCTCTTGCACGAAATAGAGTACAAGCCTTTAATCCAGACAGAGCCGAAGCCTGCCTAATGATAGTCAATCATGACCTCAGAGATTAATATCATTTAGCTCCACAAAACAAATCCTCTGGTCTGCATCTGCACAATGCATTGCTTGTGTTAGTTAATTAACCCAAGCTCTAATAAGAATGACTCTTATTACAATGCCTTCGATGGCTTGTTGTTGATGCTCTACACATAAGCATCCAAGCCCATTTTAAACGGTCATTGTTTAGTCATTTTCATTTCAAACAAGTTATTAAGTACATAAAGGCAACGATATTAGTAATTCACTACATATTGTGTCTCATTGTTACATGTACAGCGGAAATATAATGGTCTGGGAGCTTGTTCCCACTGAGGCAATATGTACAAGTCAACTGCAATAGTACTCTTCAATGATACGCACATCATGTTAAACTTCTAAAGGAATAGTATTACCCTAACATTACCGGCTTGAAGTTACTTTGCGGGTGTTCAGGCATGCTATTTGTAGCAGGCTAACAGGGATCTAACCACTGGACATGGTACAGAACCTAAGTTTCCCTCCACTGAGAGTGCCTGAGTTAAGCAGAGTACTGAGTACAGCTAACTGCAAATCTTGAACGTCAGCCAGCCTTTCAGCACCAAGGACAGCTCCCCATGGCTAAACACCAGAGAGAGCTGCATTTAGATTCCCCACGATGGGGGAAACACACAGGCTCACATTTTTCTGGAATTCAATTAAGCCCTTTGCTGCCTGCCGAGACCGGGGGGAGAGCAGCACCACAGAGAATGGGCATATTGCAATAATACCAAGCAATTAAACATGGACTCTCTATGGTATTTTTGGACCACTTCAATTTAAGTTCTCATCCAGTTTCCCAACAGACACAAAGCAGGGTGGGGTGTCTAGCAGGGTTCTGTGCCAAGAAAAGCCTTTCAAATGGCACCTAGCAGAGGGCAGAGGAGCATGCCAACACTGATATACGCTTGGGAAACGCTGACCTTTTCTCATAGCCATAATTTTCTCACTATCCATAGCCTTAATACTGTTAAAATGAATGAAGGAAAACTCTGTGTGAGTGCCCTGAGCTAAGCATTGGAAATACTGGAGTATGGAAATATTACCTTGATAAAGAGTAATTTGTTGCCTTGGTAATATTGGAGTCTTGGTGAGGCTATCTGCACAATTATTTATTACAAGGTTGAATCAGGTTCAAAGAATATAATATTTTCCAGGGGAATATTCTGGGCGAAAGCTGCAGAGCTGTTCTTGACTTGATTAATTTTTGCTATTAATACAATCTGGCTCTTGGCAAGTAGCATGCAGAAAATCCGTCATCTGTCAGGTGAATCTTGGATGGGAAACCAAGCCACCAAAAGCAGCCTTGATCATGGCTCCAGCTCTGTTCTTTATTAAATAGAGTGTTGTCCAAGTACTTGATGTAACACCTGTTCTGAGACAAAATGTACCTCCTAATTCACTGCCGCACCCTCTGTTCTGTGCTGAAACTGAGGCACGTTCTCTCTGGCTGCTCTATCCTCTCTTTGGGAACTATGTGGTAGATGCAGATAAGGGGAGGGTCTCTCCTATATACCAATTACTGCATGGAGAGGGGATGGGCTTTCCAATATACCCATTACTGTATAGAAAGGGGAGGGGCTCTCCAATATACCCATTACTGTATAGAAAGGGGAGGGGCTCTCCAATATACCCATTACTGTATAGAAAGGGGAGGGGCTCTCCAATATACCCATTACTGTATAGAAAGGGGAGGGGCTCTCCAATATACCAATTACTGCATGGAGAGGGGATGGGTTCTCCAATATACCCATTACTGTATAGAAAGGGGAGGGGCTCTCCAATATACCCATTACTGTATAGAAAGGGGAGGGGCTCTCCAATATACCCATTACTGTATAGAAAGTGGAGGGGCTCTCCAATATACCCATTACTGTATAGAAAGGGGAGGGGCTCTCCAATTTACCCATTACAGTATGGAGAGGTAATGGGAGGAGCTTTCCAATAGACCCATTACTATATGGAAAGGGGACGGGTGCTCCAATATACCGATTACTGTATATAGAGGGGAGGGGCTCTCCAACATAACCATGACTGTACACAAAGGGGAGGGGCTCTCCAATATATCAAATACTATATATGGGGTGGGGAGGGGCTCTCCATTAATCACATTACTGTATAGAGAGGGGAGGGGCTTTCCAATATAACCATTACTGTATGGAGAGGGGAGGGGCTTTCCAATATAACCATTACTGTATAGAGATGGGAGGGGATTTCCAATATAACCATTACTGTATAGAGAGGGGAGGGGCTTTCCAATATAACCATTACTGTATGGAGAGGGGAGGGGCTTTCCAATATAACCATTACTGTATAAAGAGGAGAGGGGAGGTGCTCTCCAATATACCCATTACAGTATAGAGAGGAGAGGGGAGGGGCTCTCCAATATACCCATTACTGTATAGAGAGGAGAGGGGAGGGGTTCTCCAATACACCCATTACAGTATAGAGAGGAGAGGGGAGGGGCTCTCCAATATACCCATTACTGTATAAAGAGGAGAGGGGAGGGGCTCTCCAATATACCCATTACAGTATAGAGAGGAGAGGGGAGGGGCTCTCCAATATACCCATTACTGTATAGAGAGGAGAGGGGAGGGGTTCTCCAATACACCCATTACAGTATAGAGAGGAGAGGGGAGGGGCTCTCCAATATACCCATGACTGTATAGAGAGGGGAGGGGCCTCCCAATATACCCGTTACTGTACATGGAGGAGAGGGGAGGGGCCTCCCTGTATACCAATTACTGTAAATGGAGGGGAGGGGCCTCCCAATATACTCATTACTGTATAGAGAGGAGAGGGGCTTTCCAATATACCCATGATTGTATAGTGGGGAGAGGGGAAGAGCCTGCCAATATACCCATGATTGTATAGAGAGGAGAGGGGAAGGGCCTGCCAATATACCCATTATTGTATAGAGAGGAGAGGGGAAGGGCTTCCCAATATACCCATGATTGTATAGAGAGGAGAGGGGAAGGGCCGGCCAATATACCCATTATTGTATAGAGAGGAGAGAGGAAGGGCTTCCCAATATACCAATTACTGTAAATGGAGGGGCCTACCAATATACCCATTACTGTATAGACAAGGGAGGGCATGGGCTTTCCAATATACCCATTACTGTATAGACAGGGGAGGGCATGGGCTTTCCAATATACCCATTACTGTATAGACAGGGGAGGGCACGGCCTTTCCAATATACCCATTACTGTATAGAGAGGGGAGGGCATGGGCTTTCCCATATACCATTTACTGTATAGACAGGGGAGGGCACGGACTTTCCAATATACCCATTACTGTATAGAGAGGGGAGGAGCTTTCCAATGTACCCATATTAGAGAGGGGAGGGGCTCTCCAATATACCGATTACTGTATATAAAGGAAGGGGTTGGGGGGGGGGGGGCTCTCTCCAATATAACCATTTCTGTATAGAGAGGGGAGGAGCTTTCCAATGTACTCATTACTGTATAGAGAGGGGAGGAGCTTTCCAATGTACCCATATTAGAGAGGGGAGGGGCTCTCCAATATACCGATTACTGTATATAAAGGAAGGGGTTGGGGGGGGGGGCTCTCTCCAATATAACCATTTCTGTATAGAGAGGGGAGGGGCTTTCCAATATACTCAGTACTGTATAGAGAGGGGAGGAGCTTTCCAATGTACCCATATTAGAGAGGGGAGGGGCTCTCCAATATACCGATTACTGTATATAAAGGAAGGGGTTGGGGGGGGGGGGCTCTCTCCAATATAACCATTTCTGTATAGAGAGGGGAGGGGCTTTCCAATATACTCAGTACTGTATAGAGAGGGGAGGAGCTTTCCAATATACTCAGTACTGTATAGAGAGAGGAGGGGCTTTTCAATATACCCATTACTGTATAGAAAAGAGAGGGGCTCTCCAATAAATAAATTACAGTGTATGTGGAGGGGCCTCACAATATACCTGTTACTTTATAGAGAGGAGAGGGGAGGGGCCTCCCAATATACTCATTGCTGTATATAGAGGACAGGGGAGGGGCCTCCCAATACACTCATTACTGTATAGAGAGGACAGGGGAGGGGCCTCCCAATATACTCATTGCTGTATATAGAGGACAGGGGAGGGGCCTCCCAATACACTCATTACTGTATAGAGAGGACAGGGGAGGGGCCTCCCAATATACTCATTACTGTATAGAGAGGACAGGTGAGGGGCCTCCCAATACACTCATTACTGTATAGAGAGGACAGGGGAGGGGCCTCCCAATATACCCATTACTGTATAGAGAGGACAGGTGAGGGGCCTCCCAATATACTCATTACTGTATAGAGAGGAGTGGGGAGGGGCTCTCCAATATGACAATTACTGTATAGAGAGGAGAGGGGAGGGGCCTCCCAATATACCAATTACTGTATAGAGAGGGGAGTAACGTGGAGGGGAGGGGGGCTGTGTGCCACTTTGAAACATGTTTAAAAGAGACCGTGCAGGAAGGTTATACAGTGCTAAAATAGAAGATTAGAAATCAGCAGCAATAACACATTCTCAACAAAGCCTCTGGCATCTGTGGTCTGTCATCATCACTTATCTGAACACTCCTTCAGCTGTCATGGTCTCTGACGATCCCTCCTCACTGATCTGAACACACCTCCAACTGTCATGGTCTCTGACGTCCCTCCTCGCTGATCTGAACACATCTCCAACTGTAATGGTCTCTGACGATCCCTCCTCACTGAACTGAACACACCTCCAACTGTAATGGTCTCTGACGTCCCTCCTCGCTGATCTGAACACATATCCAACTGTAATGGTCTCTGACTGTCCCTCCTCACTGAACTGAACACACCTCCAACTGTAATGGTCTCTGACGTCCCTCCTCGCTGATCTGAACACATCTCCAACTGTAATGGTCTCTGACGATCCCTCCTCACTGAAATGAACACACCTCCAACTGTAATGGTCTCTGACGATCCCTCCTCACTGATATGAACACACCTCCAACTGTAATGGTCTCTGACTGTCCCTCCTCACTGATCTGAACACACCTCCAACTGTAATGGTCTCTGACTGTCCCTCCTCGCTGATCTGAACACATCTCCAACTGTCATGGTCTCTGACTGTCCCTCCTCGCTGATCTGAACACATCTCCAACTGTCATGGTCTCTGACGTCCCTCCTCGCTGATCTGAACACATCTCCAACTGTCATGGTCTCTGACGTCCCTCCTCGCTGATCTGAACACATCTCCAACTGTAATGGTCTCTGACTGTCCCTCCTCACTGATCTGAACACACCTCCAACTGTAATGGTCTCTGACCGTCCCTCCTCACTGATCTGAACACACCTCCAACTGTAATGGTCTCTGACCGTCCCTCCTCACTGATCTGAACACACCTCCAACTGTCATGGTCTCTGACGATCCCTCCTCACTGATCTGAACACATCTCCAACTGTCATGGTCTCTGACGTCCCTCCTCGCTGATCTGAACACACCTCCAACTGTAATGGTCTCTGACTGTCCCTCCTCACTGAACTGAACACATCTCCAACTGTCATGGTCTCTGACGATCCCTCCTCACTGAACTGAACACACCTCCAACTGTCATGGTCTCTGACGTCCCTCCTCACTGATCTGAACACATCTCCAACTGTCATGGTCTCTGACAATCCCTCCTCACTGATCTGAACACATCTCCAACTGTCATGGTCTCTGACGATCCCTCCTCACTGAACTGAACACACCTCCAACTGTCATGGTCTCTGACGTCCCTCCTCACTGATCTGAACACATCTCCAACTGTCATGGTCTCTGACGTCCCTCCTCACTGATCTGAACACATCTCCAACTGTCATGGTCTCTGACGTCCCTCCTCACTGATCTGAACACACCTCCAACTGTAATGGTCTCTGACTGTCCCTCCTCACTGATCTGAACACACCTTCAATTGTAATGGTCTCTGACTGTCCCTCCTCACTGATCTGAACACACCTTCAATTGTAATGCATGCATTGTCTTTGATCTTCATTGAAATTAATCTTAAATTCAAAATAATGTATTGCTAATGTTAGATTTTTAATGAATGACTATCTAAATCATAAATGGCCTTTATTTTGCTAAATTAAAAATGGTCTCTTAGTTTTAGTTTTATATGATAGATCATATGTTGTTATTCTAATGCCTCATGTATGCTGGTGCACTACGAATGATCCCAGTACACATAAACTAACTATCACCTTTTCTCTGTTTTCCAGATTACAGAGGTTGGAAATAATGGTGGGAGCATGGCCCGATTTATCATGTCATAGCATTCACCCACTCAAGGTTAATGTTTTGACATTTACCTGTGAGTGAAAATTGCCATGACATTTGGGAGATTTCCTATGTGAAATGGTGGAATGTAGATAGATTAATACTGTGGTAATTACATAGGCTTTATATAGTACTATGGGCTTGCAGTTTAATGACAACCATTTAACACCCACAACAACTCTCTCTCTCTGTGAGCCCATGCAGAGTAGGAGCGGAATAGCCAAGGTACACAAATAATTAAAATCAGTCCTAGTGTACATGGTACTCATACCCCTGGTGGGCTTTTAAAACCTTATACAACAATGTTTCACCAAAGCTGTGAATGACCGAACAGGGAAAAGATTTGATGGGCAAAGAGTTTGGACTGAATTCAGTCTATTACCAATGGCTATTCCCTCATTTTAAAATGATGAATGGAAAATAACTTGCCAAGTATTAACAAACCATTGATAATAATGTACGTCTATGGCTTGACTGAGATGATTGAAATAATTACTACTAGTAATACAACAGGCTATTTCAAGAATAAATAAAAGGTAAAACATAGCTCACAAGTGTTGCCTTCAGTCTCTCAAAATAAACTGTGGGTGATGTGATGCCCATTTAATAAATCCCAGTTCAATTTCGATCTAATGAGTACAATCAGCACAAGCTTTGAAGTAAGAGACAAATCAGTGTAATTAGAATCCCACAGTATTACGGCGATAAAATACATTAGTAAATGGCCCCTCGTAAAGGAGTCAAACAAACCTACCTCCGCACCAAGCACCTCTGTAGCTGATGCAGAAGAGAGAGCTCTCAGGGGGAGAAACAAGATGGGTTTTCTGTCTGATGTTATTTCCCACCAAGGTACAATAAAGACACCAATTTCCCAGTGATAGCAGAGGAAGCAGGAGTGCTCCCAGAGCAGAGAAGGTCCCCTTGAACAATACAACTCCAAGTGTCTAACAAATGTACATCACACACATACTACCCACCACTGCGACCTGTACGCTCTCGTTGGCTGGCCCTCGCTTCATACTCGTCGCCAAACCCACTGGCTACAGGTTATCGACAAGTCTATGCTAGGTAAAGCCCCTCCCTATCTCAGCCTGCTGGTCACCATAGCAGCACCCACTCGTAGCACACGCTCCAGCAGGTATATCTCACTGGCCACCCCCAAAGCCAATTCCTCCTTTGGTCGCCTTTCCTTCCAGTTCTCTGCTGCCACCGACTGGAACTAACTGCAAAAATCACTGAAGCTGGAGATTCCCATCTCCCTCACTAGCTTTAAGAACCAGCTGTCAGAGCAGCTCACAGATCACTACACCTGTTCATAGCCCATCTGTATACAGCCCATCTATCTACCTCATTCCCATACTGTATTTATTTATTTTGCTCCTTTTGCACCACAGTATCTCTACTTGCACATCCATGTTTTGCACATCTACCATTCCAGTGTTTAATTACCATATTTTAATTACTTCGCCACCATGGCCTATTTATTGCCTTAACTCCCTTATTTGACCTTATTTGCACTCACTGTATATAGACTTTTTTTTCACCTGTATTATTGACTATGTTTTGTTCATTCCATGTGTAACTCTGTGTTGTTGTATGTGTCGAACTGCTATGCTTTATCTTGGCCAGGTCGCAGTTGCAAATGAGAACCTGTTCTCAAATAGCTTACCTGGTTAAATAAAGGTGAAATAAAATAATACATTTTTAAAATAGTGTAAACACACACACACACTCATGCACACAAACAAACATGTACACACACAAACATGTACACACAAATATAAGCACTCGTGCATGTGTACACACACACACACGCACACACACAAAACATTTCAGTTTCTGAGCTGGAAAAATATTATTTCCAACAGCATCAGCAGCATCTGAAATATAGAGCCAGGTCAACAAAACACTGATTCTGAAAGATGGGTTGTTACTGATCTTTTCTGTTGTTTTATGAGAGGAAGCACAAAGCTTCAGGATCATTTGGAACAAAACTAAATGAAATACTCAGGAAGGTCCTATTATGGAGGTGACAAATAAAAAAAAACATCTGTTGTGACGCAGTAGGACCAACAAGAAACATCTGATGTCACACATTAGGACCAACAAGAAACATCTGATGTCACACATTAGGACCAACAAGAAACATCTGATGTCACACAGTAGGACCAACAAGAAACATCTGATGTCACACAGTAGGACCAACAAAACACATCTGATGTCACACAGTAGGACCAACAAGAAACATCTGATGTCACACATTAGGACCAACAAGAAACATCTGATGTCACACAGTAGGACCAACAAAACACATCTGATGTCACACAGTAGGACCAACAAGAAACATCTGATGTCACACATTAGGACCAACAAGAAACATCTGATGTCACACAGTAGGACCAACAAAAAACATCTGATGTCACACAGTAGGACCAACAAGAAACATCTGATGTCACACAATAGGACCAACAAGAAACATCTGATGTCACACAGTAGGACCAACAAAAAACATCTGATGTCACACATTAGGACCAACATAAAACAATCTGATGTCACACATTAGGACCAACATAAAACCATCTGATGTCACACATTAGGACCAACATAAAACCATCTGATGTCACACATTAGGACCAACAAAAAACATCTGATGTCACACATTAGGACCAACATAAAACCATCTGATGTCACACATTAGTACCAACATAAAAACATCTGATGTCACACATTAGGACCAACAAAAAAACATCTGATGTGACACATTAGGACCAACAAAAAACCATCTGATGTCACACATTAGTACCAACATAAAAACATCTGATGTCACACATTAGTACCAACATAAAAACATCTGATGTCACACATTAGGACCAACAAAAAAACATCTGATGTGACACATTAGGACCAACAAAAAAACATCTGATGTCACACATTAGGACCATCAAAAAACATCTGATGTCACACATTAGTACCAACATAAAAACATCTGATGTCACACATTAGGACCATCAAAAAACATCTGATGTCACACATTAGGACCAACAAAAAAATATCTGATGTCACACATTAGGACAAAAAAAACATTTTATTTCACACAGTTGGACAACAAAAAAAACGATCTAATGTCACACATTAGAACAAACACAAAAACATCTGATGTGACACAGTTGGACCAACAAAAAACCATCTAATGTCACACAATAGGACAAAAAATGTTTTAATGTCCAACATTAGAACCAACAAAAAACAATCTGATGACACACATTAGGACCAACAAAAAAACATCTGATGTGACACATTAGGACAAACAAAAAACCATCTGATGTCACACATTAGGACCAACAAAAAACATTTAATGTCACACTTAAGGTCTACAAAAAAAGCATCTGATTTGACACAGTAGGACCAATAAAAAACGATCCATGTCACACATTAGAACAAAACAAAAAACATCTGATGTCACACATTAGGACCAACAAATAACCATCTAATGTCACACATTAGTACCGACAAATAACCATCTAATGTCACACATTAGGACCAACAAATAACCATCTAATGTCACACATTAGTACCGACAAATAACCATCTGATGTCACACATTAGGACCAACAAATAACCATCTAATGTCACACATTAGGACAAAAAAAACATTTAATTTCACATAGTTGGACCAACAAAAAAAACATCTGATGTCACACATTAGGACCAACATAAAACCATCTGATGTGACACATTAGGACCAACATAAAACCATCTAATGTCACACATTAGGACCAATAAAAAACAATCTATGTCACACATTAGGAACAACATAAAACCATCTAATGTCACACATTAGGACCAACAAAAAACGATCTGATGTGACACATTAGGACCAACATAAAACCATCTGATGTGACACATTAGGACCAACAAAAAAAACATCTGATGTCACACATTAGGACCAACAAAACCATCTGATGTCACACAGTAGGACCAACATAAAACCATCTAATGTCACACATTAGGACCAACATAAAACCATCTAATGTCACACATTAGGACCAGCATAAAACCATCTAATGTCACACATTAGGACCAATATAAAAACATCTAATGTCACACATTAGGACCAATATAAAAACATCTGATGTCACACATTAGGACCAACATAAAACCATCTAATGTCACACATTAGGACCAACATAAAACCATCTAATGTCACACATTAGGACCAACAAAAAACATTTAATGTCACACTTAAGGTCTACAAAAAAAGCATCTGATTTGACATAGTAGGACCAATAAAAAACGATCTATGTCACACATTAGAACAAAACAAAAAACATCTGATGTCACACATTAGGACCAACAAAAAACATCTGATGTCACACAGTAGGACCAACAAGAAACATCTGATGTCACACATTAGGACCAACAAGAAACATCTGATGTCACACAGTAGGACCAACAAAAAACATCTGATGTCACACAGTAGGACCAACAAGAAACATCTGATGTCACACAATAGGACCAACAAGAAACATCTGATGTCACACATTAGGACCAACATAAAACAATCTGATGTCACACATTAGGACCAACATAAAACCATCTGATGTCACACATTAGGACCAACATAAAACCATCTGATGTCACACATTAGTACCAACATAAAAACATCTGATGTCACACATTAGGACCAACAAAAAACATCTGATGTCACACATTAGGACCAACATAAAACCATCTGATGTCACACATTAGTACCAACATAAAAACATCTGATGTCACACATTAGGACCAACAAAAAAACATCTGATGTGACACATTAGGACCAACAAAAAAACATCTGATGTGACACATTAGGACCAACAAAAAAACATCTGATGTCACACATTAGGACCAACAAAAAAACATCTGATGTCACACATTAGTACCAACATAAAAACATCTGATGTCACACATTAGGACCAACAAAAAAACATCTGATGTGACACATTAGGACCAACAAAAAAACATCTGATGTCACACATTAGGACCATCAAAAAACATCTGATGTCACACATTAGGACCAACAAAAAAATATCTGATGTCACACATTAGGACAAAAAAAACATTTTATTTCACACAGTTGGACAACAAAAAAAACGATCTAATGTCACACATTAGAACAAACACAAAAACATCTGATGTGACACAGTTGGACCAACAAAAAACCATCTAATGTCACACATTAGGACCAACAAAAAAACATCTGATGTCACACATTAGGACAAACAAAAAACAATCTGATGACACACATTAGGACCAACAAAAAAACATCTGATGTCACACATTAGGACAAACAAAAAACAATCTGATGACACACATTAGGACCAATATAAAAACATCTGATGTCACACATTAGGACCAACATAAAAACATCTGATGTCACACATTAGTACCAACAAAAAAACATCTGATGTGACACATTAGGACCAACATAAAACCATCTAATGTCACACATTAGGACCAACAAAAAAACATCTGATGTCACACATTAGGACCAACATAAAACCATCTAATGTCACACATTAGGACCAACATAAAACCATCTAATGTCACACATTAGGACCAGCATAAACCATCTAATGTAACACATTAGGACCAACAAAAAACATTTAATGTCACACTTAAGGTCTACAAAAAAAGCATCTGATTTGACACAGTAGGACCAATAAAAAACGATCTATGTCACACATTAGAACAAAACAAAAAACATCTGATGTCACACATTAGGACCAACAAAAAACATCTGATGTCACACAGTAGGACCAATAAAAAACGATCTATGTCACACATTAGGACCAACAAAAACATATCTGATGTCACACAGTAGGACCAACAAAAAACATCTGATGTCACACAGTAGGACCAATAAAAAACGATCTATGTGACACATTAGGACCAACAAAAAAATATCTGATGTCACACATTGGGACCAACAAAAAACATCTGATGTCACACATTAGGACCAACAAAAAAATATCTGATGTCACACATTAGGACCATAAAAAAAACATCCAATGTGACACATTGGGACCAACAAAAAAACATCTGATGTCACACATTATTTGTGTAATCGATGTCTGCTCGTCAGATACACAATGACACATCAAAACAAATCCCCTTTATTGTAATGTATTTCTACTTGGAAATACAAAGATGAAAAATATATTTGTATTTTTTATTTTGAATAAGTCTTCCGCTGCACTTGTGTTATCTTGCCCAGTGTTATGTCCCCTAGCAGGGTTTACCTGTACACCGGAGCGGCACGTGGGTGGGGTTTGTTTTCTTGTGGACTTACTGTATGGATATGGAGCACAACTCACGCTGACACAATGTAGCCCACAGCTTTGGGTTCCCTGTTGACTCCTCGAATTAATCAAAATGGGGACGTGGTGCATGGAAATGATATTCTAACCACTCCCAGTTTTTTCTTCTTTGTTCAGTTTCTCCCAGGATCTTTGTCTATAAATATCTTTTTTCCGCCCTCCTCTAGGTGGTTTCGTCCTGTGAGTCACAGAGGGCACCATTAGTCAGTGGAAGTAGCTTTTGCATAATGCATAGTTGTTCCTTCTTTTTTATCTTGGTTGTTTTCTGTCTTGTGTACTACACATTTTATTACAAAAATAGCTGGAAGGACAAACTCTTCTTATTCAAGATGGTTTGGGGAAAGGCTGAGCTTTTTATAATCATCACAATTCTCAACAGACCAGCATATTGCACTGAACAAAGGAATGTAGATCATTCAAATGAACACATCCACATAGGGCAACAGATCAACCATACTTAGAGAAACCTGGGCCCCCTTCACATGAAAAGTAAGAGATAGCTTGGAAGCATGAATCATGTCTACCATTTTGAAAATGATAAGACTGAAATCGGCACAATGCCCTTAGTGGGATGGTTCAATCTCTGTCATTCACTGGCATTAAATTATGCCTCTGTGATGTTAATGGACCTGATCAGCTCCAATAAGCATGCCTAACTGATTGAGATTATACAGCCTCCCCAGGCTTGAAGACTTCCATGGCCCACCTCAAGGCTGACAGACAGAGAGGAGGATAGAGTCTACCACTTACTGTCTTGGCTTGAATAAATCATCACAGGAAACCCAAACAAATATCATCACAAAGCTTTTCATGATGTCACAGAAGAGCTTGCTTTTTGACTCATCTTTGATCTTGTCTTTTAAAACTGCCTGTCCACTTTTAACAAAACTGCCAGTCCAGTTGATCTTTGAAGAGTAGCAGTGGGGCTCACATGTGAAAGATGACCTCTACCACTCTGGGCTGCAGGATGGTATGTGTGTGTGGGCTTCCTGATTGTTGTCATTTGAGTACCCACATCCTGCCCCGACTCTATATATAGCACCCCTCCTAATCAAATTAGCCCCAGCAAGCTTGTCTGTTTGACTCTGTATTGAATTAGATCCATAAAATCTTTGACAATGAAGTTGAGGGTCATTTTTCATTTGTATGTGTTTGTTTACTGTGGTGTTTTGCCTGACAGGTGCCTGACAGTAACCCAATAGTCAGATGAAATATCACACAGCACACCCTTGACAGTGTGAACACGTACAGATGTATGATCTTAATTTGAGCGAGTTTACTACAGCAGGAAAATAATCCTGCATCAACAGGAAATATGAATTATAATGTGGTTTATAATTATTAAAACATCTTGTAGGGGTTGATATATTTTTCGTAGGGGAAAATCAAGTCTGAAATTCACAAGTGGAAAATACAAACATCAGAAACCTTTTTAAACCACTACATGTTTTAAATGTCCTGCATTGGAGGAAAGTTCTCCTGCAACAGGTTGATAAAATTAAGATCCTACATTTGTAATGTGACTTGGAGGAGGTCCCATGATGCACCTTGAAACCCTATTATGGTTACATTTAGGATCTGGGTGAAGAGAAACCCCTGCAGTGATCATTAATTACAGAACCAAGCCTACTGAATAAGTGTTTGAATTAAACTGCGTATCATTGCAGATTGAAGAATTTAAAATTCATAGCATGCAAATGGAGGAGGTGTTTTCGCTGGAAAAAATAAAATGATGGTCAATGTTCATGTTATTTTTAGTGGACTGGACAAACGCCTCAGTCTGCCTCACATCAACCACTCCAAAGCTCCTCTTCAGTGCATCACGAGCCATTTATCTGCGGAGATGAGAAGTGTGGTGTGATTTATTTACACAGTCAATGATTATTCTCTCTTCCTTTACAAGAGGTGTGCATCTGTCCACCATAACTCGGCCCTGAGCGACAGCTGGCAGCTGCTGGGATAACCTGGACGTCTGGAGCTGTACCATGCAGAGACAACATCTATAACTAGTCATCGACACATCACCAGTCCAACACTCACAGACCTGTGTCTACTTAAACACCCAGCTTGAGTCAGCATCCAGCCACAGCTCCAGCCCCATCTCCAGAACTGGCAATAAATGCTGCATTGTCAAGTGACTGCGGAATCTCAGAGATTTCTGTCAGATATCCATCAGATATTGATCCATTTCTAATGGTAACAGCATGCTGTTTGGACACGCTCTACTTTGCAGTATGTCCTTCCTCTGTAAGGTTGAATGATGATGCGGGTCCAGCAGCTTCTCCTTCTTCCTTATTTACTGGGATATTGATTTTAATCCTGGCATCTGGCCAAGGCAGCCTGAACCTCAACTAAATCTGTATATTCATCTTGTTGAGCTCTAATCTTTATGGCAAGAAAAGCACACATCGCCTGATTCTAATCCAATTACCTCTTTAAAACATTCACAAACAAAACACATGCTCATTTTAATATCATATTCCTGGTATTTCAGAGTATTTCTGGTATTTGGCATTTCTTAATGCCAAGAATAAATCAAATTAGTGTAGACGCCTGACATGGAAAAATACTCGGAATGTACAGTAGATAAATGATTGCAACATTTACATGATTTTGGCTGGTGAATGCCACAAAATGATGATCTGCTGAATGAAAGGTTGTGCCATATACTGAGATTTTCCACAGTCCTAACTCCTTGTTACATAAATGACCCATTCATTTTGTTTCAAACATGCTCTTTGAAGTTGTTCTGCTTTGAAGAGAACTGACACCTTTGAAATGACCTCGTCTCCATAAACGTAGTCGCCATAAATAAAGGTATTGGTGCACCCTGCATAACTTGTTGACTCCCACATTGTTTACTAGATATTACTTTAGGTTTACAGTTGTTTCTGCAGTTGTTTTCTCTATTTATTTTAAGGATTGTTGCTTGAACCTTAACGCACGGTAAGCGAAAGTGTATCAATTTGTACAGTATATGTAACCTACACTCTTACACAAAAAGGTGCTATCTAGAACCAAAAAGGGTTCTTCGGCTGTCCCCATAGGATAACCCTTTAAAGAACCCCTTCTGGTTTCAGGTAGAACTCTTTAGGGTTCTACCTGAGAGTTCTAAATGGAACCCAAAATAATTCTACCTGGAACCAGAAATGGTTCTCCGATGGGGACAACCACAAAACCCTTTTGGAACCCTTTTTCTAAGAGTGTAGTGGAATAATGTTGGGGTTGAAGAGTTGACTGAATGCGGAATTGTCTACTGGGGGTTGAAGATATTAAACATGGCCCCAAGTGGTCCCCAAGTGGTCCATGGAATTTAGTATAGAATGGTAATCACAAGGAAGTTGTCAAGTACTACTGAACATAAGAGCAGCGTCAACTCACCATCAGTACGACCAAGAATATGACTTTCGCGAAGCGGATCCTGTGTTCTGCCTTTCACCCAGGACAACGGAATGGATCCCAGCCGGCGACCCAAAAAAAACGACTTCCTAAAAGGGGGAAACGGAGCGGTCTTCTGGTCAGACTCCGGAGACGGGCACATCGTGCACCACTCCCTAGCATTCTTCTCGCCAATGTCCAGTCTCTTGACAACAAGGTTGATGAAATCCGAGCAAGGGTAGCATTCCAGAGGGACATCAGAGACTAACGTTCTTTGCTTCACGGAAACATGGCTCACTGGAGAGATGCTATCGGAGTCGGTGCAGCCAGCTGGTTTCTCCACGCATCGCACAGACAGAAACAAACATCTTTCTGGTAAGAAGAGGGGCGGGGGCGTATGCTTCATGGTTAACGTGACGTGGTGTGATCATAACAACATACAGGTACTCAAGTCCTTCTGTTCACCTGATTTAGAATTCCTCACAATCAAATGTCGACCGCATTATCTACCAAGGGAATTCTCTTCGATTATAATCACAGCCGTATATATTCCCCCCCAAGCAGACACATCGATGGCTCTGAACGAACTTTATTTGACTCTGTGCAAACTGGAATCCATTTATCCGGAGGCTGCATTCATTGTAGCTGGGGATTTTAACAAGGCTAATCTGAAAACAAGACTCCCTAAATTTTATCAGCATATCGATTGCGCAACCAGGGCTGGAAAAACCTTGGATCACTGCTATTCTAACTTCCGCGACGCATATAAGGCCCTGCCCCGCCCTCCTTTCGGAAAAGCTGACCGCGACTCCATTTTGTTGATCCCTGCCTACAGACAGAAACTAAAACAAGAAGCTCCCGCGCTGAGGTCTGTTCAACGCTGGTCCGACCAATCTGACTCCACACTCCAAGACTGCTTCCATCACGTGGACTGGGATATGTTTCGTATTGCGTCAGACAACAACATTGACGAATATGCTGATTTGGTGAGCGAGTTCATTAGAACGTGCGTTGAAGATGTCGTTCCCATAGCAACGATTAAAACATTCCCAAACCAGAAACCGTGGATTGATGGCAGCATTCTGGTGAAACTGAAAGCCCGAACCACTGCTTTTAATCAGGGCAAGGTGACCGGAAACATGACCGAATACAAACAGTGTAACTATTCCCTCCGCAAGGCAATCAAACAAGCTAAGCGTCATTATAGAGACAAAGTAGAATCTCAATTCAACGGCTCAGACACAAGAGGTATGTGGCAGGGTCTACAGTCAATCACGGATTACAAAAAGAAAACCGGCCCCGTCACGGACCAGGATGTCTTGCTCCCAGGCAGACTAAATAACCTTTTTGCTCGCTTTGAGGACAATACAGTGCCACTGACACGGCCCGCAACTAAAACATGCGGACTCTCCTTCACTGCAGCCGACGTGAGGAAAACATTTAAACGTGTCAACCCTCGCAAGGCTGCAGGCCCAGACGGCATCCCCAGCCGCGCCCTCAGAGCATGCGCAGACCAGCTGGCTGGTGTGTTTAAGGACATATTCAATCAATCCCTATCCCAGTCTGTTGTTCCCACATGCTTCAAGAGGGCCACCATTGTTCCTGTTCCCAAGAAAGCTAAGGTAACTGAGCTAAACGACTACCGCCCCGTAGCACTCACTTCCGTCATCATGAAGTGCTTTGAGAGACTAGTCAAGGACCATATCACCTCCACCCTACCTGACACCCTAGACCCACTCCAATTTGCGTACCGCCCAAATAGGTCCACAGACGATGCAATCTCAACCACACTGCACACTGCCCTAACCCATCTGGACAAGAGGAATACCTTTGTGAGAATGCTGTTCATCGACTACAGCTCGGCATTTAACACCATAGTGCCCTCCAAGCTCGTCATCAAGCTCGAGACCCTGGGTCTCGACCCCGCCCTGTGCAACTGGGTACTGGACAACCTCAGGAGGCTGAAGAAATTCGGCTTGTCACCAAAAGCACTCACAAACTTCTACAGATGCACAATCGAGAGCATCCTGTCGGGCTGTATCACCGCCTGGTACGGCAACTGCTCCGCCCACAACCGTAAGGCTCTCCAGAGGGTAGTGAGGTCTGCACAACGCATCACCGGGGGCAAACTACCTGCCCTCCAGGACACCTACACCACCCGATGTCACAGGAAGGCCATAAAGATCATCAAGGACAACAACCACCTGAGCCACTGCCTGTTCACCCCGCTATCATCCAGAAGGCGAGGTCAGTACAGGTGCATCAAAGCTGGGACCGAGAGACTGAAAAACAGCTTCTATCTCAAGGCCATCAGACTGTTAAACAGCCACCACTAACATTGAGTGGCTGCTGCCAACACACTGACTCAACTCCAGCCACTTTAATAATGGGAATTGATGGGAAATGATGTAAAATATATCACTAGCCACTTTAAACAATATTACCTAATATAATGTTTACATACCCTACATTATTCATCTCATATGTATATGTATATACTGTACTCTATATCATCTACTGCATCTTTATGTAATACACGTATCACTAGCCACTTTAACTATGCCACTTTGTTTACATACTCATCTCATATGTATTTACTGCACTCAATACCATCTACTGTATCTTGCCTATGCCGCTCTGTACCATCACTCATTCATATATCTTTATGTACATATTCTTTATCCCCTTACACTTGTGTCTATAAGGTAGTAGTTTTGGAATTGTTAGCTAGATTACTTGTTGATTATTACTGCGTTGTCGGAACTAGAAGCACAAGCATTTCGCTACACTCGCATTAACATCTGATAACCATGTGTATGTGACAAATACAATTTTATTTTATTTGATTTGATTTGAAGCTTTACATGTGATACATTACACTACAGATTTAGGATCTTAATTTGATCACTATTTTGTTGCTGAGAATATTCCTGAACCGCAGGAAATCCAGACGAATCCAGTGGGGATTTACATACGTTCACTGAAAACCCCCACTAAAACACGGTTACATTGAGTGTAAAAAATCTTCCTAATATTGAGCTCAATTTGTCAGGCATGGACAACAGGGTGTCGAAATAATTTCACAGGGATGCCGGCCCATGTTGACTCCAATGCTTCCCACAGTTTTTTCAAGTTGGCCAGATGTCATTTGGATGGTGGACCATTCTTGATAGGAAAATGTTGATTGTGAAAAACCCAGCAGCGTTGCAGCTCTTGACACACTCTGACACACCTTGGCACCTACTACCATACCCCATTCAAAGGCATTTAAATATTTTGTCTTGCCCATTCACCCTCTGAATGGCACACATACAACATCCATGTTTCAACTGTATCAAGGCAAAAAAAAAGATTAATTAACTTGTCTCCTCCCCTTCATCTAGACTGTTTGAAGTGATAAGGGATCATAATTTTCACCTGGATTCACCTGGTCAGTCTATGTCATGGAAAAGGCCGTTCCTAATGTTTAGACACTTAGTGCATATTAACAGTATTGCCCTTTTCATGTTGCCTACTGAAGGTCAAGCTAATAGCCTAACCACCAATCAAGCGACATTATGGAATATATGTTCAAATCCTGTTGCTGAATTACTATTTTGCTGTGACCATATAGGTCAAATTAAGATCTTACATTTGTACATCTGGGATGAGTAGATAAGTGGCTCGCAGTCAGGGTGAGCAACATCATACAGTGCCTTCAGAAAGTATTCACACTGCTTGACTTTTTCCACATTTTGTTGTGTTAAAAAGTGGGGGAAAAATACTAATATATCTTGATTAGATTAGTATTCAACCCCCTGAGTCAATACATTGGCAGTATTTACAGGTGTGAGTCTTTCTGGATAAGTCTCTAAGTATCAGGTTTAAGGCAAGACCCAGGCGCAGACACTGTCAAAGTAACAAAGTTTATTACTTGAACAGGGGCAGGCAAAAGGACAGGTCACGGGCAGGCAGAGGTCAGAATTCAGATTGGTGGGGCAAAGGTACAGGACAGTAGGCATGCTAGGAAAGGTAGGAAAGGTCAAAACTGGGAAAATAGAAAACAGGAACTATAGCAAAGCAGGAGCAAGGGAAAAAGTGTTGGTAGGTTTGAATGAACAAAACGAACTGACAACAGACAAACTGAGAACACAGGTATAAATACATAGGGGATAATGGGGAAGATGGGCGACACCTGGAGGGGGGTGGAGACAATCACAAAGACAGGTGACAGATCAGGGTGTGACACTAAGAGCTTTCCACACCTGGATTGTACAACATTTGCCCATGATTATTTTCACAATTCTTCAAGCTTTGTCAAATTGGTTGTTGATCATTGCTCGACAACCATTTTCAGGACTTGCAGATCTAAGTCAAAACTGTAATTCGGCCACTCAGGAACATTCACTGTCTTCTTGGTAAGCAAAGTTAACAAACAGATCACCGACCATTTCGAATCCCACCGTACCTTCTCCGCGGAGCAATCCGGTTTCCGAGCTGGAAACGGGTGCACCTCAGCAACGTTCAACGTACTAAACGAATATCATATCCGCCATTGCAGCCGTCTTCATCGACTTGGCCAAGGCTTTCGACTCTGTCAATCACCGCATTCTTATCGGCAGCCTTGGTTTCTCAAATAACTTCCTTGTCTGGTTCACCAACTACTACTACTAATACTTCTCAGACAGAGTTCAGTGTGTCAAATTGGAGTGCTTCTTGTCCGGACCTCTGTCAGTCTCTATGGGGGTACCACAGGGTTCAAGACTCTTTTCTCTGCATATATCAACGATGTCGCTCTTGCTGTGGGTGATTCCCTGATCCACCACTACGCAGACAACACCATTCTGTATACATCTGGCCCTTCTTTGGACACTGTGTTAACAATCCTCCAAACGAGATTCAATGCCATACAACACTCCTTCCGTGGCCTCCAACTGCTCTTAAACGCTAGTACAACTAAATGCATGCTTTTCAACCTTTCGCTGCCCGCACCCGCCCGCCCGCCCAACTACAAATACCTAGGTATCTGGCTAGACTGGAAACCCTCCTTCCAGACTCATATTATACATCTCCAATCCAAAATTAAATCTAGAATCAGCTTCCTATTTCGCAACAAAGCCTCCTTCACTTACACCCTTGTCAAACTGACTATCCTACAGATCCTCGACGATGTCATTTACAAAATAGCCTCCAACACTCTACTCAGCAAACTGGATGCAGTCTATCACAGTGCCATCCGTTTTGTCACCATAGCCCCATATACCACCCACCACTGTGACCTGTATGCTCTTGTTGGCTGGCCTTCGCTACATATTCTTCACCAGACCCACTGGCTCCAGGTCATCTATAAGTCTTTGCTAGTTTAAGCTCCGCCTTATCTCAGCTCACTGGTCACAATAACAACACTCACCCGTAGCACGCGTTCCAGCAGGTAAATCTCACTGGTCATTCCCAAAGCCAACACCTCCTTTGGCTGCCTTTCCTTCCAGTTCTCTGCTGCCAATGACTGGAACGAATTTCAAAAATCGCTAAAGCTGGAGACTTATATTTCCCTCACTAACTTTAAACATCTGCTAACCAAATGCTGCAGCTGGAAATAAATTGGATGGGCTATTTACAGATGGGCTACCTACCTCATCCCCATATTGTTTTTATTTACTTTTCTGCTCTTTTGCACACCAGTGCATTATCATCTGCACGTCTAACACTCCAGTTTTAATTACCTAAATTGTAATTACTTGCTACTATGGCCTATTTATTGCCTTACCTCCTCACGCCATTTGCACACACTGTATGTTGACTTTCTTTTTTCTATTGTGTAATTGACTGCACGTTTGTTTTTCCATGTATAACTCTGTGTTGATGTTTGTGTCTCACTGTTTTGCTTTATATTGGCCAGGTCGCAGTTGTAAATGAGAACTTGTTCTTAACTAGCCTACCTGGTTAAATAAAAGTTCAATAAATGTAAAAAATAAAAAAGATTTGGCCTTGTGTTTTAGGTTATTGTTCTGCTGAAGTTGAATTACTCTTCCAGTGTCTGGTGGAAAGCAGACTGAACCAGGTTTTCCTCTAGGATTTTATCCTGAAATACTCTCCAGTCCTTAAAGATTACAAGCATAACCATAACATGTTGCAGCCACCACTATGCTTGGAAATGTGGAGTGGTACTCTGTAATGTGTTGTATTGGATTTCCCTCAAACATAACACTTTGTATTCAGGACAAAAAGTGAATTTCTTTGCCACATTTGTTGCAGTATTACTTTAGTGTCTTGTTGCAAACAGGATGCACGTTTTGGAATATTTTTATTCTGTACAGTCTTCATTCTTTTCACTCTGTCAGTTAGGTTAGTATTGTGGAGTAACTACAATGTTGTTGTTCCATCCTCAATTTTCTCCTATCACAGCTGTTAAACTCTGTAACTGTTTTAAAGTCACCATTGGCCTCATGGTGAAATCCCTGAGCAGTTTCCTTCCTCTCCTGCTACTGAGTTAGGAAGGACGACTGTATCTTTGTAGAGACTGGGTGTATTGAAACACCACCCAAAGTGGAATAAATAACTTCACCATGCTCAAAGGGATATTTAATGTGTGTTTTTTAAATGTGTGTTATCTACCAATAGGTGCCCTTCTTTATAAGGCAATGGAAAACGTCCTGGTCTTTGTGGTTGAATCTGTGTTTGAAATTCACTTCTCGACTGAGGGACCTTACAGATAATTGTATATGTGGGGTACAGAGACGAGGTAGTCATTAAAACAGTTTAACATTATTTTTTTAAACACCATTATTGCAGACAGAGTGAGTTCATGCAACTTATTATGTGACTTGTTAAGCACATTTTTACTCCTAAATGCATTTATGCTTGCCATAACATAGGGGTTGAATACTATGTGGGCCAGTGACCAAAAATCTAAAGTTAAAAGTAATACATTTTAAATTCAGGCTGTAAAACAACAACATGTTGAAACAGTCAAGGGGTGGGAATACTTTCTCTAGGCACTGTCCCCAACTGGCGGCCCGCGGATGATTTCATTTGCCCCCTTTTGGAAATATGTTCCAAAGTATTCCCACGCATAATACAGAGATATATATGATTGTATACAAATGTAAGCAAGGTTTGAAATTATTATGTTTTAGTCAAATATTATATCTGTTTGTGCTTCTTATGGTCAATTTGCTGTCTGCAAATGATTTGTAATTATATTCCGGCCCCCTGACCGGCTCAATAAAAAAAACGACCCACGGCTGAATCTAGTTGATGATCCCTGCTGTAGACCATGTGCATGAACCCTCCATGAGACCTTTACAGATGTTATGTAGACCATGTGCATGAACCCTCCATGAGACCTTCACAGATGTTATGTAGACCATGTGGATGAACACTCCATGAGACCTTCACAGATGTTATGTAGGTAGACCATGTGGATGAACCTCCATGAGACCTTCACAGATGTTAAAGTCATCATCATGTAACAGGCCATATCGAATGGCTTGTGCACGGACTGGACACCAAGACATTTTTTTCCTTGAGTCCCCAAGTATGACAATTATGATCATCCTGCCACAAAACCCCTAATTTAAATAGGCCCAATTGGTTTATGATGCTTCTGCTTCACAATGAAACTCTGAACCTCAAACAGGATTTAACACATATCTGACTCTAGATTGCAAAATCCAACAAACGGGGACAGGTACATATGAGATAAATTGGCATTCATTAGACCCGCTTGCCCTGTGGTCAGTATTCAGTACATGATGCAATTGGCCCAGACATTTAATTAAATCCCCCTGTTGTGTGCTGGTGGGGACCCGACTGGCAGAGACAACAATCCAAAAGCACCAGCCAAGGATGTGTCAGCATTGCAGTGTAGCCACACTCCTTCTCTCTCCTCGGGAGAACCAGACAGTAAATATAACCTTTAGTGGCCAACACAGGCAGGAAACAGCTAGAATGAGATTGTGTAAGAATGATCTTGAATGGATTCTGCAACTCTTATTAAGCCAATTCTGCTTTATTCTGTGATAGTCAACATTGTATTTATATCACAGATTATGCTGTCAGATTATGCCGTCCGGTTATGCAGTCAGATTATGCCATCAGATTATACTGTCAGATTATGCTGTCAGATTATACTGTCAGATTATGCCATCAGATTATACTGTCAGATTATGCTGTCAGATTTTACTGGCAGATTATGCCATCAGATTATGCTGTCAGGTTATACCATCAGATTATGCTGTCAAATTAGCCGTCAGATTTTGTCATCAGGCGTGTTTATAGGCTTCTTCTTTTTAAATGGCTTTCTCCTCAATTTTTCTTTGAGTATGTCTCAACATGTAACATGCTCTTCCATAATCTGAAGAAAGCTAGTTAAACAACCTCTATGTGTCAATATGGAGATTATGCTAGCAGTTTACAAATAATAGTTTGCATTACAGAAAACACATTACGGCTCTAAAATATAGCAATCGTTTTCTATTATAAATGTACAAATTAATGGTGGTAGGGAGTTTTCATTTAATTTAGGAAATGTAATTCTGTCAAGATATCATCTGGATTAAATTGTCTTCAGAGGAAAACTACGACTTCATGAAATAATAGCAAACATTGTGACAACACTAAATAATGTTTTATCACTACTCATTTAGAAATAGCCTTCCATATAGAGTAAATACTGTTTTATCACTACTCATTTAGAAACAGCCTTCCATATAGAGTAAATACTGTTAAATCACTACTCATTTAGAAACAGCCTTCCATATAGAGTAATTACTGTTTTATCACTACTCATTTAGAAACAGCCTTCCATATAGAGTAATTACTGTTTTATCACTACACATTTAGAAACAGCATTCTATATAGAGTAAATACCAGACTGTTAGATAACACAATTTAGAAACAGCCTTCCATAGAGAGTAAAATACTGTTAAATCACTACTCATTTAGAAACAGCCTTCCATATAGAGTAAATACTGTTAAATCACTACTCATTTAGAAACAGCCTTCCATATAGAGTAATTACTGTTTTATCACTACTCATTTAGAAACAGCCTTCCATATAGAGTAAATACTGTTAAATCACTACTCATTTAGAAACAGCCTTCCATATAGAGTAATTACTGTTTTATCACTACTCATTTAGAAACAGCCTTCCATATAGAGTAAATACTGTTTTATCACTACTCATTTAGAAACAGCATTCTATATAGAGTAAATACCAGACTGTTAGATAACACAATTTAGAAACAGCCTTCCATATAGAGTAAAATATGTGTAACATTCATAATGATCCTATTATACCTTGTAGATTTTCATTTTGGCATGGTATGTTTAATAGGAATGATCTGTCTATTGTTTTAATTAAAATAGCCTTCAAGGGCAGCTAAGGGCAAGACTTTTAATGTAGAGCTATGTCCTTCAAATAAATACCCTACAGCCTGAGGTCAACAACTACAGTGCCTCCGGAAAGTATTCAGACCCCTTTACTTAGTCCACATTTTGTTACATTACAGCCTTATAATAAAATGTATTTAAAAAATAAAAAAGTATTCAGACCCTTTTCTCAGCTCTTTGTGGAAGCACCTTTGGCAGTGATTACAGCATTGAGTCTTCCTGGGTATGACACTACAAGTTTGGCACACCTGTATTTTAGGAGTAGCTCACAATCTTCTCTGCAGGTCATCTTAAACTCTGTCAGGTTGGATGGGGAGCGTTGCTGCACAGCTGTTTTCAGGTCTCTACAGAGATGTTTGATCAGGTTCAAATCAGGGCTCTGGCTGGGTCGCTCAAGGACATTCAGAGACTTGTCCAGAAGCCACTCCTGCGTTGTCTTGGCTATGTGCTTAGGGTCGTTGTCCTGTTGGAAGGTGAACCTTCACCCCAGTCTGAAGTCCTGAGCTCTCTGGAGCAGGTTTTCATCAAAGAACCATCTGTACTTTGCTCCGTTCATCTTTGACGTGATCCTGACTAGTCTCCCAGTCCCTGCGGCTGAAAAACATCCCGCAGCATGATGCTGCCACCACCATGCTTCACCGTAGGGATGGTGCCAGGTTTCCTTCAGACATGACGCTTGCAATCAGGCCAAAGAGTTCAATCTTAGTTTCATCAGACCAGAGAATCTTGTTTCTCATGGTCTGAGAGTCCTTTAGATGCCTTTTGGCAAACTTCAAGCGGGCTATCATGTGCCTTTTACTGAGGAGTGGCTTCCGTCTGGCTACTGTATGATAACTGCCTGATTGGTGGAGTGGATTAGAGATGGTTGTTCTTCTGGAAGGTTCTCCCATCTCCATAGAGGAACTTTAGAGTTGTGTCAGAGTGACCATCACCTCCCTGGCCGAGGGGGGGGGGGGGGGGGGGGGGGGGGGCTCTAGGAAGAGTCTTGGCGGTTCCAAACATCCTCCATTTAAGAATGATGGAGGCCACTGTGTTCTTGGGGACCTTCAATGCTGCAGAAATCTTTTGGTACCCTTCCCCAGATCTGTGCCTAGACACAATCCTGTCTCGGAGCTCTACGGACAATTCCCTTGACCTCATGGCTTAGTTTTTGCTCTGACATGCACAGTCAACTGTGGGACCTAACATAGACAAGGGTGTGCCTTTCCAAATAATGTCCAATCAATTGAATTTACCATAGGTGGACTCTAATCAAGTTGTAGAAACATCTCAAGGATGATCAATGGAAACAAGATGGATCTAAATAAAGTAATTTCTGTTTTTTATTTGTAATACATTTGTAAAAAATCCTGAAAAATGTTTATTGCAAAAAAAATTGGAAAAAGTCAAGGGGTCTGAATACTTTCCGAAGGCACTGTATCTATAGTTGTGACTATAAGTCCACTTTTCTCTCCGTTTTGCATGAAGTACTAATGATGACTCATCCATAGAAATATAATTATAGAAATATAGAATAGTCAGAGAAATATCCTCATAAAAATATAATCAGAGAAATATATTCAGAGAAATATCCTCATAGAAATATAATCATTGAATATGTTTCTCTGATTATATTTCTATAAGGATATTTATCTGATTATATTTATTTGATTATATTTCTTTGATTATATTTCTTTGAGGATATTTTTCTGATTATATTTCTGAGAAATATCCTCAAAGAAATATAATCAAATAAATATAATCAAAGAAATATAATCAGAGAAGTATCCTCATTGAAATATAATCATAGAAATATAATCATAGAGATATAATCACAGAAATATCCCCATTGAAATATAATCAGAGAAATATAATCTATGTCTATGTACTCATCAACTTCTGTTCTGTAGAGGGCTGTGAAATGTTGCTGCTCTTTTAGGTTGATTATGTCCCCCAGCCCCCACACCCCACTTGATCTTTGGTCAACAGTCCTCCACCTAGTACATTTGTCAGAAGCAAATGATACATTCAGATCACTTTGCCATGCTTCTTATGTGTCTAGGGCTGCGTTTACACAGAAAGCCCAATTCTGATCTTTTTCTACTAATTAATCTTTAAACCAATCAGATCAGCTCTGAAAAATATCTGATTTGAAAAGATCTGAAGTGATTAGTCAAAAGACCAATTAGTGAACAAAATATCAGAATTGGGCTGCCTGTCTAAATGCAGCTATAGTTACTTAATTTGCAAGGCCCCATATCCCTGACCTCCATCCAATCATCAATTATATATTTTTAAATTTTTTGCAGTCAGCAAATATTGCCAACGTTATTAGTATGTAGCAGTGTTGACGGAGATACATGACGGGTCACAGTAACTCAGTAGTTGTGTGGAACTCACGGTAATGACACCTAGCGCCCGTAGTAGTGTTTAAAGTCCACTTTGATGTCCCTGCCCTTTGGCGCAGATGACAGCAGCCAATTGACACGTCTCCCCAGAGATCAAAGCTGATCATTTTCGTATTCTCTTTTTACCCTGAAATGTCAATGTCAAGCAAGAAATATTACAACCGCACACGGATCTAAAACCCCATAAGCCCTTTTGGAGTTGAAGACCACAGCAGGCATTTTAGGACATTGGCTAGTTGTTGACAAGATTCATTCATAGTTATTCATAGTTTTCTCAGAACTATCCAAAGAGGATGTGTCCATGAAGTGTAGATAAAAGATATTCTTATAAGTTAATTTGGTTAAAGACAATGATGATGTGCCTCAGCTGCCATGAAGATGAGACTCAACACTGAATACATGCTCAGTTATAGTGGGTGTAATAGTTTGTAGACCCAGGCACTGATGTCACTTGCTTGAAACTACATTGCAATGTGCTTAACTTCAACCTCTGTTGATAAAACCATGGTGATTTACTGCAAACTAAAAAAAAAAATGCTTTCCCCGTTCTACCCCAGTGCCCTGGGGCTCCAGTGCTGCTCAAAAGTCAAAGTGTCTGGATAAACACACCAGACTGAGAGGTGAACTCGGCACAAGACAGCTTCTTTTGAGCATACCAGATCACCCTCTGTTTTTGTGCAACATTGTCTGCACAGAAACTGATAAAGTGTGATGGTCTGTTAGAGAGAGGGGATGTATGGAAGGAATGAGAGAAAGGGGGAAAGAGCAGAGCAAATAAAGCCCTATAAAACCTTGCCCTCCCTCCTCCCTCCCTCTTCTCAGAAATGATTCATTGAGCTGCATTGCAACCAAGGCCGTCCTGTTGTCTATAGCATTGCAGTGCGTGCCTGGTGCAAGAATAAAGCTATGGGCAAGTTATATTGATGAAATAGAATCGCAAGGTTGAAGGTAGAGTGTCACTGGTGATATGAAAGTCTTATTGCACTGCCTGTGTGACTATCACATTTTGTTATTTTCAAATAAAATGCAATATACCTTTTGGTGCACTTATAGTCATTAGATATAGGCCTACAGGTTGGGTTCTTCCAAACCACATAAGTCCTTTTTCTGAAAATGTAACCCAATTGTGAATTCAATATGAGCACCCCTTTAGAAAGAGTTTCCATGTAAATGTGGGGATTTATTTCATAATGATGAATGGATTGAAAATACAGACTTTTCCAATTAAATTGTCCAAGCCTTTTCTTCACCCACTGTCCTGCTAATTATCACAAGCTTCCTCAGCCTATCTGTTCTCTCATGGCAGGGCTGTATGATATTAGTCAAAACAAGCTTTTAATTTCAGCATTAAAGCAACAGGGGAGTAGAGCAGCATTATGTGTATTCTGTACACACTTATATCAATTGGAACATTAATCAGATTAATGTGAGGGTGTCAGTTATGGCGTGGGGCCAAACCATCCATTTTGCTGAAAGAAAGAAAGAAAGCTTTCCAGTAAGTGTCCTCGTTGTTGCACTCCACTCGTTGTTGCATCACCACCCTCTTTTCCTTTAACATGGCCTGTGTGTGTGTGTGTGTGTGTGTGTGTGTGTGTGTGTGTGTGTGTCCTTTTTGTGCGTGCACTTGTATATGCGTGTGTGTGTGTGTGTGTGTGTGTGTGTGTGTGTGTGTGTGTGTGTGTGTGTGTGTGTGTGTGTGTGTGTGTGTGTGTGTGTGTGTGTGTGTGTGTGTGCTTCTGAACTAAACACAAAGCATTTCAAAAGACTTGCAGCCAATGTCATGACCCTTTCAGAGCGCTGAGCTGAACAGCTAACCCTAATTATTATACAGCAGGGCACTGCTGTTTCTCTGTGTAGCATAAGGAAATACCTCATGCTGTAATGCATATTTACAAAAATGAACACACTCTGCACTACAACATTTACATGAAGCTCTGTGTCGACAGCATGCTATAACACAAAGGATATAGCCATTTACTGAGAGCTCTATCTAATGTATTGTCTTGAGTGTTTTTTATTCCTACATGATGTCCAGAGGAAGAGCAGGTTAGGTTTGAAAAGGACAGATCAGGCTGAGCAAGGCAAACTGTATTAGGTGGAAATGTGACTTCCTTTCCTGCATTATCACTGGTATTTGTGAAGTCGTGTTAAACTTGTGAAACACTAAACAGAAAAATTGTTATTTTCTACTGAAATATTGTTAAAGCTACAGGATACAGGTCTGTTTTGACAGACGACCATTAGCTATTTGTATTTATATTTATTATGGATCCCCATTAGTTCCTGCCATGGCAGCAGCTACTCTTCCTGGGGTCCAGCAAACATTAAGGCAGTAACATACATTATAAGAAAAAATGTAAACATTAAAATACATATTTCAACAGATTTCACAATACATTAAGTGTGTGCCCTCAGGCCATTACTCCGCTACAACACAATCCAGGTGTACGTGTTTGTATAGTGTGTATGTTATGTGTGCTTGTATGTGTCTGTCTGTGCCTGTGTGTGTGTGTCTCTTCACAGTCCCCGTTGTTCCATAAGGTGTATCTGTTATTTAAATCAGATTTTACTGCTTGCATTAGTTACCTGATGTGGAATAGAGTTCCATGTAGTCATGGCTCTATGTAGTACAGTGCGCCTCCCATAGTCTGTTTTGGACATGGGGACTGAGTAGAGACCTTTGGCGGCATGTCTTGTGGGGTATGCATGGGTGACCGAGCTGTGTGCTAGTAGATTAAACAGACAGCATTCAACAAGTCAATACTTCTTTAAAAAACAAGTAGTGATGAAGTCAGTCTCTCCTCTACTTTGAGCCATGAGATATTGACATGCATACTATTATTTTAGCTCTACGTATACATTTATTAAAGGCCAGCCGTGATACCCTGTTCTAGGCCAGTTGTCATTTTCCTAAGACCCTCTTTGTGGCACCTGACCACACGACTGGGCAGTAGTCCAGGTGAAACAAACTAGGGCCTGTAGGACCTGCCTTTTTGATATTGTTGTCAAGGCAGAGTAACACTTTATTATGGGCAGACCTCTCCCCATCTTAGCTAATGTTGCATCGATATGTTTTGACCATAACCGTTTACAATCTAGGGTTACCCCAAGCAGTTTACTCTCCTCAACTTGCTCAATTTCCACATTATTCATTACAATATTTAGTTGAGGTTCAGGGTTTAGTGAATGATTTGTCCCAAATACAATGCTTTTATATTTTTTATATTTAGTACTAACTTATTTCTTGCCACCCATTCTGAAACTGACTGCAGCTCTTTGTTAAGTGTTGCAGTGATTTCACTCACTGTAGTAGCTGACATGTATAGTGTTGAGTCATCTACATACGTAGACACACAGGCTTTACTCAGAGCCAGTGGGAGGTCATTAGTAAAGATTGAAAATAAGGGGCCTAGACAGCTGCCCTGGGGAATTCCTGATTTTACCTGGATTATGTTGGAGAGGCTTCCACTAAAGAACACTCTCTGTGTTCTGTTAGAGCGGTAACTCTTTATCCACAATTTTTCCAGCAGCAGACTATGATGGATAATGTCAAAAGTGGCACTGAAGTCTAACAAAACAGCACCCATAATAGTTTTATTATCAATTTCTCTCAGCCAATTATCAGTCATTTGTGGAAGTGCTGTGCTTGTTGAATGCCCTTCCCTATAAGCATGCTGAAAGTCTGTTGATGACATCTCACAAAAATAAATTCCATGGTAAAAAAATGTCCACCAATAATTCACTGAGGTAGTAATCTCTGAGCGACTAATTGTTTTTACAATTCTGCATAGCAGCAAATAATCTAGAGCACCCCGTCATTAGTTGGCATTTTAATGATGCATAAGGCAGCTAATCGTTTCTCATTACCTGCACCAAATGTCTAGTGGGAGAAGACACCTGAAAATTAGATGCCACATTACCATGTTATACTGCCCGAAACCCTAGATCTGAGGTGATGAACATTAAAACAATCAAGATCTTCATTTTGCACACAGCATTGTAAGCTATTATGGGTTACTTTTGATTCATATTCATAACTCAGTGTGCTTCCAGCAAATTCACGTCTACTTCTACAGTCAAAGCTTTTAATTCTTTAGACAAAATTGAAAAAACACTGAAGAGAAACACAAAGGCTGGATGCATTTTTTCCTCATCACAGATCAAGTATTGAAATACAATGATGAGAGTAGAGGGCTGACATGTTCTCAATGTTTCAGGAGAATACCCATTGCTATGATGCTGGAAATTTGGACAGAAAGCTTACCACTATCATTGGTAATATCTTATTACATAGTGATGCATGCAACAACTCTCTGCTCAAAGTAGATAGAAAATGAGAGGAAGATTGTCAAATGTTGTGAGTCTGCCACAAATCTCCGGGTTGGACATGATGGATGGGATTTGGAGGCAGGGCGGGCAATTCTCAGTTCATCGTGGCACATCTTACAGAAGCACCCACCTTTGATTGTAGGAAATTATATACAGTCCCTCCTTGAGCTTGGTCTTAAACTATGTCAGGGAGGAGTGAGCTCAGGAGACACAGAAGCTTGTAAATCCTCTTCAACTGAAAGTTCCCCAAAAAGAGGCATGGTGCAGATACACTACTTGTTCACTGCAGAGCATTGCTGTCAGCAGCGAAGATCAACACACTAATGTTAATGATAACAGTTCCCATGGTTGTAATAAAGGATTACACATGCACTTGCAGCAAATGTGAGTGACACTAGGATCGGACTCAAAATGTATAAGGTTGACAGATATTTACTATATCTCAACTGATTATTGCATATGGACCATGTTTACTGCAGTATGTATTGTAGACTGCACAGTAGCCTAATAAACAAATAAACACATTTCGCAAATAAAATAATGTTAAAAAAAACACTCTTTCAAATGCAGATGTTGATTTAGTTATGGAACCATAACAAATTACTATGGGAATAAAGATCACTGATTTATAGAAATATTGGAACAAAGTTGTCGAATGAAGGCAAACAATTTAGCCTACTCCTTCCTCCCCATCGGGGATTTGAACCCCGGTCTCTCGCCCACACAACACGGGGATTCTTTAGCTAAATAGCCCAGTACTGTACTGCTGACCGTCACGTTGTACAGCAACATATTTTCCGTTCCATTCTAACAGAAACCCAGAGGGTTTTTCATTTTTCATGGGATAGAAATACCATAATATTAATCAAATTAAATAAGCAAGTACCAGTCTAAAGTTTGGAGATACCTACTCATTCCAGGATTTTTCTATATGTCTACTATTTTCTACATTGTAGAATAATAGTGAAGACATCACAACTGTAGCAGGTGTAGCCCATCATGCATATGTTTCCTATGAGCAGGACAATATACTTTTATAACCCGGCTACTGTTGTGAAAATCACTCAACTGTCAGTGTATTCAATGCTTAAGTGCTCTAAAGTGTTACATTTCTAACTCAAAACAGCAGTACAGTATTTATTCATCAACATCTTTATGCTTTCGTTAATAAAAGAAAATAATGAGAAAAAAGACATTCAAATGCGGATGTTTTATATTAACTACATTTTAGTCACACTTCCACCCAGCCCCACGACCATAGGTAAAACGATGATCAATGTATTTGTTGCATTGTTGTATCATCAATTTCTCTAGCCAAAATATTTGATGGCCTTGACCAGTTCATCTTTGCCTGTTGGCTTGGCAGAGTTACGGATGAATGTTTTCAGTTGATGCCAAACAAGTTCGATTGGGTTTAAATAATAATAATAATAATAATAATAATAAGATATTTTTAGATATATTGTAGGCCTACCAAAGGTGTTTTAGATTTTTTTTTTTAAATGTAACCTTTACTTTACTACATAAAGGTCTACTTACTCTGCTGGCATCTTTGCCCAATTTATATACTTATTTGCAATGCAAACCTGGGCGGTAGTGTGTTTTGGGTCATCGTCTGCATTTGGAGCAGAAAAAAATACATTTAGCCTAATAGCCAAAATTAGGTACAATAATAGAAATATACATGTAAATAAGCCTAAATTTAACAAAATATTGCTATAATCTTACCTTGAAAGAAATTGTGTACCCAGAACACCTCTCTGACATAGGGTCCAGCATATCTCTTGATGATTTCTTCCTCAAAGAAATCTCGAGCCATTATACCTGAAAAAAGGAGGCAAGAGGGAATTATTGTGGAACACAACAGTCTGTGAGATGTAGGCCACAGGCCTTTGTCAGACAAATCATTGGGTCAAAACTACAGAACAGTGATGTTCTGACAATTTTACAAAATAATACGTATATATATATATATATATATATATATATATATATATACTGTATATATGTATATATATATATATATATATATATATATATATATATATATATATATATACAGTGGGGCCAAAAAGTATTTAGTCAGTCACCAATTGTGCAAGTTCTCCCACTTAAAAAGATGAGAGAGGCCTGTAATTTTCATCATAGGTACACTTCAACTATGACAGACAAAATGAGAAGTAAAGTATTTAGTCAATAACAAAAGTTTATCTCAATACTTTGTTATATACCCTTTGTTGGCAATGACAGAGGTCAAAAGTTTTCTGTAAGTCTTCACAAGGTTTTCACACACTGTTGCTGGTATTTTGGCCCATTCCTCCATGCAGATCTCCTCTAGAGCAGTGATGTTTTGGGGCTGTTGCTGGGCAACACGGACTTTCAACTCCCTCCAAAGATTTTCTATGGGGTTGAGATCTGGAGACTGGCTAGGCCACTCCAGGACCTTGAAATGCTTCTTATGAAGCCACTCCTTCGTTGCCCGGGCGGTGTGTTTGGGATCATTGTCATGCTGAAGGACCCAGCCATGTTTCATCTTCAATGCCCTTGCTGATGGAAGGAGGTTTTCACTCAAAATCTCACGATACATGGTCCCATTCATTCTTTCCTTTACATGGATCAGTCCGTGTCCCTTTGCAGAAAAACAGCCCCAAAGCATTATGTTTCCACCCCCATGCTTCACAGTAGGTATGGTGTTCTTTGGATGCAACTCAGTATTCTTTGTCCTCCAAACACGACGAGTTGAGTTTTTACCAAAAAGTTATATTTTCGTTTCATCTGACCCTATGACATTCTCCCAATCTTCTTCTGGATCGTCCAAATGCTCTCTAGCAAACTTCAGACGGGCCTGGACATGTACTGGCTTAAGCAGGGAGACACGTCTGGCACTGCAGGATTTGAGTCCCTGGCGGCGTAGTATGTTACTGATGGTAGGCTTTGTTACTTTGGTCCCAGCTCTCTGCAGGTCAGAGAGCTCTCTAGCAAACTTCAGACGGGCCTGGACATGTACTGGCTTAAGCCGGGGGACACATCTGGCACTGCAGGATTTGAGTCCCTGGCGGCGTAGTATGTTACTGATGGTAGGCTTTGTTACTTTCGTCCCAGCTCTCTGCAGGTCATTCACTAGGTCCCCTGTGTGGTTCTGGGATTTTTGCTCACCGTTCTTGTGATCCTAGTTGGTTAAGCCACAGATAAAGTCAGCAACCCTCCCGCTAGCCATGATTGGCTGAGACAAGGAGTGGGCTGGACATGCCGAGAGATGAGTTTGGATTGGTCTGACAAATAGCATGCTTCAGGAAATTTGAGCTGGTCAGTATGTGTAGGATAGTCCTGTCTAATGTGGATTTTTTTTTTTATTGATTGCGCATTAAAACTTAACAAAATACTCTGTATGCAAGTATGCATTTCAAGTGAATGTTACTGCAACAACTGTTTCAGAGCACTCTTGTCTGAGTGAGCCAGAGCACAGAATAACTGATGAATTTACGAAAGCTCAACACTGGTTGAATATGGCGGGTGTCAGTAAACGTCGGCAAAAAAGAGTAATTAAATTATTGCCAGGAGCACAGTTACAGTCACCAACATTCTGGATAACATGAAAACAGTAAAATGAGAGTAAAATGGTCAGAGTTTGGATGGGGGCTAAAGCTTAAGATGATTTTTATGGCATTTTGCACAGTCAGTGTGAACCAGAGTGACAGAACACAACAACGAACCAAGCAAGCTATACCAATAAAAAAGAAAAAACACAGGATGTCTTATTTAATGAAAGAGGTTGAAGCATTCATCCATTTAACGTTATACGTTATAATTTTGTCAAAGTTTTCATTGCAAGTTAAGGCTTAGTGTTAGCTAACTAGCTAACATTGAACCGATTTGGTTAACTTTAGCTAGCTATGATAATTGGTTTGAATTGCCAGTACTCTATGGATTAGGATTATGGTTCATTGTTTAGCTAGATAGCAACATGTCTAAACAAAATAATAAAAATAATTAAGCTTATTTTTAGCTAGCTAGCTGACATTAGTTGGCTGGCTCGCTAGCTAACATTACGTTACGATCTATATGTACAGTGGTTCCTCCTTTAAAAGTTGCGTTATACTGCGGCACACCTTGCGTGCTGCTGCAGAGTTCTGTGGCACGTCATTTAATTGTCAGCTATTTTTTTCTGTTACTAAAGTTATTGCTAGTTTGACCATCAGAGGGCATTTTTTAGAAGAATTTTATAGTAGTACATTACTGGGCTATTTAGTTAAATAATCCCTGTATCATGCGGACAGGAGAGCGGGGTTCAATCCCCCGATGGGGAGGAAGGAGTAGGCTGTCTTTGTTCTTAACCTCTACTGACTCCCATCCCGAGTCCGGGAGCGTAATCATCGATCGACTGACAGTAATTATCATAACGCAACGGACATAAATATTCCTAGAAAATATTCCTATTCATGAAAATCACAAGTGTATATTGAGACACAACTTAGCCTTTTGTTAATCACCCTGTCATCTCAGATTTTCAAAATATGCTTTACAGCCAAAGCTAGACAAGCATTTGTGTAAGTTTATGGATAGCCTAGCATAGCATTTTGTCCAGCTAGCAGCAGGTAACTTGGTCACGGAAATCAGAAAAGCAATCAAATTATGATTAAAAAAAGTGTAAGTAATGACCCGCGACATACGCCTAGTTTCTTGAAACGGGTAACAATTTTGCGCCAAGTGAAGATTGTGTGAGCAATAATAAGACCAAAGCATAGTGTACATCATTCAAGGGATATATCAGTGAAGACCACCTATACAAGGGCAATAGGAGACACTGTATTTCTCTCTATACTCAGCAAGGGAGCGGAAGAATCATGTCTAAACCAATTTAGGATAGGATGAAATGCTAGCACTTGAAAATACAATTTAAAGTAGGTACGGATAGCCTTCCTACATCTTTCCCTCTTTGTATGTTTGTTAATTTTTTATTATTTGTGCTTACTTTGCCATATACACTTCGAAACCGCACTATGGATTTTTCCCAATAGCCAGAAGGGGGAGACAAGGGAAGCATTAAACTACAACAATTCAGCCGTGGCAATATATTTATTTTTAAAATAGATATTTTGCCGGTTAAAGCAACTGGGATGTTAGTCCATCTTCTGAGGTCAGATTGAATTGATTTGAGGTTTATGTTAATGTTTCTGCCAATGGTTTTATCTAAATGTATCTTTTCCCAAATATTTTAAATGGGTAACAATTGAAATTCCATCAGTAGAGATGGAGTTGAATTTGTCTATGGTCTTCAAGGCATTTGGGAGGGATTGAGATACATTGTCCAGCTAAAGGAAGTTATCGGCGGTGTGACACGATTGAGAGATATTGGTATTTTTTTGGGGGGGGGGTTGTCGAATTGCCTGGGCCAGGGAATACATAAACAATAAAAATAGCAGAGGTGAGATGGGATCACCTTGCCTGCTACATCTGGTTCTTCAGAACAGAACAGAGCAGGTATAGCCTGTTATTACAGTGGGAGAGGGATTGGCATATAGTTTTGTAATCATATTAATGAAATTGGAGGCAAGTCCCATATGTTCCAAAACCATCCAAAGATATGCCCATTCTAGTCTATCAACAGCTATTTCTGTGTCGATAGATAGAACTGCCCAAGGAGATTTGGTTTCCGATGAAGCGTGTAAGATATGTAATAGAAGGAGGATAATGGAGAGAGATTTGGCCTTCCAGCAAGCAGGCTTTCTTTTTAAAAGGAATCAATCTGGCTTGGTGTGGAATTACAATCAGAGGTGGACAATTCTTTATAGAAAGGGATAATCTTTGTTTGATTCATTTGTGTTATGATAGTACTTCACCTGATTCTTAGCCAGTAGCCGTCTGGGTCCATTACCATGGTTGAGTCTAACTCAATGGATGGCAAATTCTGCTCTCTGTCCTATTAATACATTTAGTTCTGTCTTGACTTTGGAGAGAGTAGTCACTACCTGGTCTGAAAAAAATGTTTGTTGAGAATGCTCTAATATCATTAACAACTTTTCCAATTCTGATACCTTCTTTAATTGTGATTTATTCAGTCCGGATGCAAATGCAGTTGCATTGTTTTCAAGAAAAACTTAAAATATGAGTTTTTTTTAAATCTGACTGAATTTATGTCAATAATTATGAATACATTCAATTCAGTTTCAAATTGTTCACAGAAAGAAAGCAGGATTTTGTAGTAAGGTGATCAGAAATGCTCAAATGTATATTTTCTTGAGACAAAGGAGGGGAGTACTTATTTGGTTTATAGTTAATCCATGAGGTGCTCTTTGATCATGGAATTAAGTTGATGCTGGATAGTGAACAATGGCGGAAAAGCCTTTGTGCAAACAAACATCCAAAAGTAATCAAGGAACTCTCATGTAGAGGAAAATGTAAACGTTTTTATTGCTTTACAGCTTATGCATGGCACGAATAAAAAAAACACTGATGCGTTGCTGCTACAACACCCTGATGAATGTTGTTGTAGCCGCAACATGTCACTGGGTTTTTTATTCTATATTCTTGATTAAAGAAAATACAGGTGTAGATAATAGTATCAAATTGATTCGGGAGAATGTTTTGTGCCTGTTTGAATAGAAAGTATACTATTTTGCTTTAGGGTTATGATTTCGCCAAGCATCAATTGTTATTATTATTCTTATTTACCGTAAATTAACTAGGCAAGTTAGTTGAGAACAAATTCTTACTTACAATCATGGCCTACCCTGGCCAGACACTAACCCGGAAGAAGCTGGGCCAATTGTGTGCCACCCTATGGGACTACCAATTATGGCTGGTTGTGATACAGCCCAGGATCTAACCAGGATCAGTAGTGATGCATCTAGCACTGGGATACAGTGCCTTAGACCACTGCGCAACTCAGGAGCCCAAATGAGGCAGTAATCAGAGGGCATATGTTGGAGAGCCTTGGTTGGAACATGAGATAGAACAGAGATGGGGTCACAGATGGTTCTTAATTCTATGTCGTTTTGTGTGTTTCTAGCTAGAATATCAAGACAGCCGGAATGTTTGATAGGACTATTAGCCTTTCAAATTCCACAAGAGAATACCTAGTGTTGTCATTGTTTTAAAAAAATGTAATTGTTATCTTTAGTGTTGATAAGCCCATGAATGTAAAATAAAAAGCATGACCATATCTTGCTTAACTTCTTCTGGCCTGGTATGAAACAGGATGTTATGGCTTACTGTAAATCTTGTCGCATTTGCCAGGGGATGGGTAAACCAAACCAAGCTGTATGTTTGTATGTTTGCAGCCTATTCCTGCTTTTAACAAACCTTTCAGCAGGGTTCTGGTGGACTGTGTTGTTTCTTTGCCCAAAGCAAAGAGTGGTAATCGGTTTCTCTTGACTATTACGTGTACTGCTACTAGATTCCCTGAGGCAATTCTAGTAAGGGAAAAAACAGCTCCCAGTAGGCCCTTGTGAAATTATTTTCAACGTTTGGACATTTGCAGGTAGTGCAGTCGGACCAAGGTCCTAATTTCATGTCAAAGGTGTTCCAGCAAGTGCTACAACAGTTGGGTATAATCCATTGCCCCTTTACTGCTTCCCACCCAGAGTCTCAAGGTGCTCTTGAAAGATGTCATAAGACTTTGAAGACTATGTTGAGAGCTTACTGCTTTGAGATTGAGAAAAACTGGTGCTGTTTGCAGTGCTGGAGGTTATTCAGTCCCTCCAGGATTCCACAATTCTGCGATCGGATAATTCAATGCAAAATCAACCAATGAGCGCATATTATGCGAGAGCTCGCAGTTTTGACCGATCCCTGCACTTTTAGCGCATAAAAGGGTCCAATCAAAAGCGGGTTCGCCATTTCGACAAATTACTGCACTGTTACTGTGGAAAATGGCCCAACCCAACCACACATCAACAAAGTTTTTCTCTCTGGCTGTCAGCATATTCACGTGCGAAGATGATGGGTGATTGTTGATGGCTGACAGGCAGTACAATGAACAGAAATCAATCTCATTTGCCAACAAAACTAACAGATAAAGACCATGCGAAACAATTTCCAAATGTTTTTGGAAACAAGAGAAAGTCGACAATCAACAGTCACTTCGAATCAGCAAAGAATATGAGAATGTTAGAACAGTTCGCACAGCAGCGGCAGATCACCATGACTGAAGTGGTAGCAGGGAAAATTGTGGCAAGCGTTGAAAGAATCAAGGTGAGTGGCATTTTACTCAAACTTTTAAGGCACTAACCTTGGGTTTAGTAGGGTGGTCGTCACTCTGCTCTTTATGCAGAGCACTGCTCAAAGCACTGAGTGCAATGTGTTTGCTTTGCCGTTTTAACCTCTGTAAATCTTAATATGGATCATGAAAACACAATCTTTCTGGATTTTTTATAAATGGTAATACTGTTATAAAAGTGCATATCAACCACAATACTAAATTTTTACATTTGTTGTTCTTTATCTCCCTTATGACCCTTCTCGGAAAAAATCACAATCTCAAGTATTTTGAAGACAACTTATGTGAAAGAAATATCGATCCTCAAATTGAAAGAGTTTGATCAGCTTTGAATCTATTTGTTTTTTTGCGAGAGAAAGTGTGAGGGGCAATGGGAGGTGCAACTCGTGTTGATAGCATGCCCCAAGCCTGATGGAGAGGAGAGGTGTGTGTGAGTGAATGTGTGAGTAGATTATGACTTTAAGGCGACACCTTAAACACAAAAATCTATCTGTTGAAGCACGTTAGCGCTTTCGATACAGATTACACGGCGCCTGTCAGTTTGCCAGTGAAGATCTGTAGAAGGCTCAAACTAAAATTAAAGGTTGGTATGATCGAAAGGCCCGAAACCGCACTTTTGATGTGGGTGACCAAGTCCTGGTTTTGTTGCCTGTTCTGGGGTCACTGTTGCAGGCTCGCTTTCCAGGCCCTTACCCCATAGTTAAAAAAAAGGTGTAATCTGGACTACATCATTGCCACACCTGAGCACAGGAGAAAAACCTGAATGTGTAATGTCAACATGTTGAAACCATTCTTCACCCGCTACGATCGGGCAGCGAAGTCAGTGGAAACCGGTAGTGATGTTCTGCTTGTGGCCACTGTTGTCCCAATTGACTATAGTCTTCCTCAAGAGTACGAGGAAAGCCCAATACACCTTGTGCCGGTTGAGTAACTCAGAGATTCTAGAAAACCTTGATGTATTTTTTGGCACACTTGCCTACGGAAGAAAAAGGTGAAATTGTTGCACTGCTTTTAAAATAACAGGGTTTATTCTAAGATGTGCCAAATCAGACAAATGTACTAGAGCATGACAGACGTTGCGGACTTTGACTGCCCCAATCAAACAAATTCCACTGAGGAAAATCCAAAGAGGAAAGTTAATGTGGATATTGCAGGAGTTTCCTCTTGAAATCAGACGTCTGTGGTAAGAACAACTTGGTTGGGGGCAGTCAACCAAGTTGTTGGGGGGGGGGGCAGTCAATAAGTTGTTTTGAGTTTAGCCAGCGTGTGGCCCTGGCTCCAAAATTATTTTGACTATGTTTTGCCGTTTTAGAGATGAGTATTGTTTTGGCTTGTTCCAAGGGGATAAGAGTTATAAAAACATACCTTATTTTACACATTTTAAAAACTTCAGTCTTCGGCAGCTATGTAAAAAAAATATAAAGTAAAAAATATATATATACACAGTACCAGTCAAAAGTTAAGACACACCTACTCATTACAAGGTTCTTCTTCATTTTTATTATTTTCTACATTGTATAATAATAGTGAAGACATCAAAACTATGAAATAACACATATGGAATCATGTAGTAAGCAAAAAAGTGTTAAACAAATCTAAATATATTTTATATTTGAGAATCCTCAAAGGAACCACCCTTTGCCTTGATGGCAGCTTTGCACACTTTTGGTATTCTCTCAACCAGCTTCATGAGGTCGTCACCTGAAATGCATTTCAATTAACAGGTGTTCCTTGTTAAAAGTGAATTTGTGAAAACCTTTTTCCTCCAAACATAACGATTTTCATTATGGCCAAACAGGTCTATTTTTGTTTCATCAGACCAGAGGACAATTCTCCAAAAAGTATGATCTTTGTCCCCATGTGCAGTTGCAAACTGTAGTTTGGCTTTTTTATGGCAGCTTTGGAGAAGTGGCATCTTCCTTGCTGCCTTTCAGGTTATGTCGATATAGGTTATGTCGACTCGTTTTACTGTGGATATAGACACTTTTGTACCTGTTTCCTCCAGCATATTCTCAAGGTCCTTTGCTGTTGTTCTGGGATTGATTTGCACTTTTGGCACCAAAGTACGTTCATCTCTAGGAGACAAAACGCGTCTCCTTTCTGAGCGGTATGACGGTTGCATGTTCCCATGGTGTTTATACTTGCGTACTATTGTTTGTACAGAACGTGGTACCTTCAGGCGCATGGAAATTGCTCCCAAGGATGAACCACACTTGTGGAGGTCTAAAATTTATTTTCTGAGGTCTTGGCTGATTTCTTTAGATTTTCCAATGAAGTCAAGCAAAGAGGCACTGAGTTTGAAGGTAGGCCTTGAAATACATCCACAGATACACCTCCAATTGATTCAAACGATGTCAATTGGCCTATCAGAAGCTTCTAAAGCCATGACATAATTTTCTGGAATTTTCCAAGCTGTTTAAAGGCACAGTCAACTTAGTGTATGTAAACTTATGACCCACTGGAATTGTGATACAGTGAATTATAAGTGAAACAATCTGTCTGTAAATAATTGTTGGAAGAATGACTTGTGTCATGTACAAAGTTGATGTCCTAACCGACTTGCCAAAACTATAGTTTGTTTATTGTGGAGTGGTTGATAAACGAGTTTGAATTACTCCAACCTAAGTGTATGTAAACTTCCGACTTCAACTGTATAATAGAGTATATAATTATGTTACTCACTTTGCTGAAAAAATGATGTTATTTTATGCAGTTCTGTCGAATTGATGTTACGGAGCACAGAAAATACCATTTTTGGGGGTTACACCTTTTATACTGGATGACTGAGATAACCTTTCAAAACCCATAAATATACATGATTTATGTTTTCTACTCCCAAAATAAAGGGTATAAAAATTACGTTAAAATTGTAATTCTTTGTGCTTGGTAACTTGGCAGGTATGTATTTATGTTTTTATGTATGTATATATACAGTATGTATGTATGTATACAGGAAATGGAGGTCCAACACAAAAACACGTCCGTAGTGGTCAGATGTAGGATCTTAATTTGATCACTCTTTTGTTGCTGAGAACGTTTGGCCAGCTAATAAACTAACCACCGATCAAGCAATATTATGGACTAAACATTCATATCCTGTTTCTGCAGGATTATTTTTGCTGTGACAATATAGATCCAATCTGGATGAGGTTACAAAAGGGGATTAGAAGTGACCTTTAAAACATTACTAGTAACCATTCTGGAAACACAGGAGCAAGGATACTCCGCTAAATTGTGCATTGTCAGAAGCAATCTCGTCAAATTCTTAATTCAACCTTTACAGTTGAATGGGCTTCAGATATAAAAAGCAATATCTTTATCACAAACACTCAGTGTTTCACTGGGGTATTTAAAATATGCTTGAATACAAAAAAAATGCAGCAAGTGTGACTACCGGACCGCACCATTTAGAAAATAAAACAACAACTGCCTTCAGTTTCCTTACCGCAGGGGTCTCTTCACAAGTACATCATTTTAAAGAGTATAATCTCAATCAGACCAAGTGTTCCTGAAAACAAAGCCTGCATTGATGGACTGGTTGAACTCACTGACATTGTTTTAATGGATTTGAATGCCATCTTGGCAGGATGTGTATTGAAAGCCTCGAAAATAATGAAACTAGATGCACATGAATCTGTTCCTTGTTTGTGTGACGTCTCAGGAGGGTGTTATTTCAGTGGTCACATTCATTTAACAAACATCTTTCTCTGTCTATCTGTGACAAAGCATTAATCTATTTACACTTCCGTTGGTGTGACCAGCTGATCTGTCAAGTCATAACAAAGCTGTTCACTTCAGCCTTGTGAGTTTTACATTTAGCACATAGATGACAGTCTAAAGAATCTATTCTATTCTATTCTGCTTCGGCAGAAGCTAATGAATTATGATATGCATGTGTGTATGCAGTGCAAGGGTAAATATTATGCCATGGACAGTAATCAATATAACATAAGGAATGTATCCACTGTGTCGGGAGAACAAGAGGAGGGAACTTTATTGAAATGTTCTGAGCTGACTGAGTGCTGAATTGAGCTGTGTCATTCAGATGTAAGGTCTTAATTTAATCACCCTGTTGCAGGAGAACTTTCCTGCAATTCAGGAAATGTTAATTTAGTTTTTTTAAATGTTTTATTTCACCTTTATTTAACTTGTTATGGCTGCAACCCCGATATCGGGATCGATATGACAACTACCAGTGAAAATAGAGGGAACCAAATTCAAACCACAGAAATCTCATAATTACAATTCCTAAAACATACATGTGTCTTATATCATTTTAAAGCTATTCTTGTTGTTAATCCCACCAAAGTGTCCGATTTCAAATAGGCCTTTCATCGAAAGCACTACAAACGATTATGTTAGGTCTCCACCAAACCACAATAAACACAGCCATTTTCCAGCAAAATATAGCATTCACAAAAAGCATAAATAAAGATAAAATTAATCACTAACCTTGAATTATCTTCATTAGATGACACTCATAGGACTTCATGTTACACAATACATGCATGATTTGTTTGATAAAGTTCATATTTATACCAAAGAATTTACATTGGCGCGTTAGATTCACTAGTTCCAAAAACATCAAGTGATTTTGCATAGCCACATCGTTTCAACAGAAATACTAATCATAAATGTAGATGATAATACAAGTTATACACATGGAATTATAGATATACCTCTCCTTAATGCAACCGCTGTGTCAGATTTCAAAAAAGGTTTACGGAAAAAGCAACCCATGCAATAATCTGAGACAGCGCTCAGAACAGTAGCCAAATTAGCCTCCATGTTGGAGTCAACAGTAACCAGAAAATACATGATAAATGTTTCCTTACCTTTGATGAACTTCATCAGAATTCAGTCCTAGAAATCCCAAGTCCACAATAAATGTTTTATTTGTTCGAAAATGTCTGTTATTTGTGTCCAATTAGCTACTTTGGCTAGCGCCTTTGGTAAACAATTCCAAAGTCACAAAGCGCGTCCACTATAACGTGACGAAATGTCCAAAAGTTCCGTAACTGTCACGAATCCCGCTTCCTGAGTCTGTGTTTGCCTGTGTTTCTGTCCTGGAGTGTGTTTCCGGTGTCCTGGAACGTACCCTGTCTGGTTGCCGGGCGAATTAGCTTGTTGGGAGATCGATGTTCACCCGCACCTGTATCCCATCAGTAATCTGCACACCTGTCCTGATCATCACCTCTCCCCTTCAAAAGCTCTGACCTGACATCCATTCCCTGCCGGATCGTTAGCCATGAACAGTATGTTGTGCCAGAGTATCAGCCTCAAGTTGGATAGAATTTGTTTTGTTGTTTGTTACGTATTGCTTGCCTTGAACTTACCTCTGTTTGTTCTGTCTTCAGTTACTCACCCGGATCATTTACCCCATTCCCGCCTGGTCGTCAGAGGATTCCGCTTCCCCATTGGATCCACCTATTTACTCCCATCAACTCACCACCGCTACCCGCTACACCACCTGGATATATCTACCCATTCACATTCACTTGTAAATAAATACTCACCTTCTTTCTACTCTCCTTGTCCTGGTCTGCTTCTGGGTTCGATTTTGAAGAATCGTGACAGAACGATCCGGCCAAGAATGAACCCAGCGGACCTGGATTCCGTTTGCCATGCCATTACCCAGCAGGGGAAGACATTGGGACAACACAAGACGGCGCTACAGGAGATAGCGGTTGCAATCCAGAAATTATCTGCTAGCTTGACACAGATCCAGGATCAGCTCAGTTTGCTGGCGATTCATTCACCACCTGTTTCACCCATCTCACCTGCCGTGCCTGATGCGGTTTCCTTCCGTGAACCCAAGGTTCCTATGAAGGGGATTTGGGAAGATGCCGTTCGTTTCTTATGCAGTGTGGGTTAGTGTTTGATCTGCAGCCCCATTCTTACGCCACTGACAAGGCTAGGATAGCCTTTGTTATTGAACTGCTGCGTGGAAGAGCTCTGGAATGGGCTTCAGCCGTTTGGGAACGACAGGGGACCTGCATGGCTTCATACCAGGAATTCACGGGAGAGATGAGAAGGCTTTTTGACCATCCAGTCCGAGGTAAGGACGCAGCTAAACGTTTGTTCACTCTTCGCCAAGGAGCTCGCAGTGTGGCAGACTTTATGATCGAGTTCAGGACATTGTCTGTGGAGAGTGGTTAGAATGAGGAGTCACTACAAGCGGCTTTTTACCAGGGGTTGTCGGAGCAACTCAAGGACGAGCTGATATCCTATCCAGAGCCTAGTGACCTAGACAGCTTGGTCACGTTATCTATTCGGGTAGATAATAGAGTCCGAGAGAGAAGGAGGGAGAAGCAGTGGGGCCCATCCAATCAATCAGCAACTCGGTTACCATTCGGTTCAGGAAGTGAACCAGAACGTATTGATCGTTATTCCCCACACGGGATTAGTGGAGGGGTCTTGCCACCAGAGCCTGAATCAATGCAAGTGGGGCGACACGGGCTAACTAAGGAGGAGCGCCAACGTAGACGTGAGACCAACAGCTGTCTCTACTGTGGTAGCTCAGGACATTACATCTCCGCTTGTCCACAGCGCTCGTTAAACTGCCCGGCTCGCTAGTTTTGGGAGGAATTTTAGCGAGCCAGATTCAACCTCTCAAGAATCCTGTCAGACCCCGTTTTCCTGCGACCCTTATGAATAAGGATCGGAGCTTAGAGATGAACGCTTTTATCGATTCAGGTGCCGATGGCAGCTTTATTGATGCTGACTTGGTGGAACAGCTGGGGCTTTCCAAGGAGCAATTGCCGGAAGCCATTGAAGCAACCACTCTGAACGGCAGTAGTCTGGCACGGATCACTATGAGGACTGAACCGGTTAAGATGTTGTTGTCGGGTAATCATTCAGAGTTTATCTCCTTCTTCATTCTGTCCTCGCCCCATGTTCCTCTGGTTCTTGGTTACCCCTGCCTGAAGGAACACAATCCTTCGTTTGATTGGGTGACGGGTAAGGTAACTAGTTGGAGCATTGATTGTCATGCTAACTGTCTTAGGACTGCCTGTTCTCCTGCCATTTCCAGTCAGGTCAGTGCTCCTCCTGATTTGTCCCTGGTTCCAGAAACATATCACGAGTTGGGTGAAGTATTCAGTAAACAGAAGGCTCAGTCCCTTCCTCCCCACCGACCTTATGACTGTGCGATTAATCTGTTTCCTGGAGCCGCCTTTCCCAAAGGACGGTTATACAGTATCTCTCGACCTGAACGTGAGGCCTTGGAGACCTACATCAAGGAGTCTCTAGCTGCAAGTCTCATTCGGCCCTCGTCATCACCTCTGGGAGCAGGTTTTTTTTTGTGAGCAAGAAGGATGGCACTCTTCGACCGTGTATTGATTATCGGGGTTTGAATGATATTACGGTCAAGAACAAGTATCCCCTGCCCTTGATGAGCTCGGCTTTCGATTCTTTACAGGGTGCTACGGTTTTTACGAAGCTTGATTTACGTAATGCTTATCATCTGGTTCGGATCAAAGAGGGGGACGAGTGGTTGACTGGGTTCAATACTCCAATGGGACATTTCGAGTACCAGGTGATGCCGTTTGGACTGACCAACGCTCCTGCTGTGTTCCAAAGTATGGTTAATGACGTTCTGAGAGATATGATTGGTATTTTTGTGTTTGTTTACCTGGATGATATCCTCATCTTCTCGAAGGAGCTTTCTAGCCACGTTCAACATGTCAAGCAGGTCCTGCAGCGGTTATTGGAGAACCGTCTGTTCGTGAAGGCTGAGAAGTGTGATTTTCACGCCCACACAACGTCCTTCCTCGGTTACATAATCTCCAGGGGAGAGATCAAGATGGACCAAGAGAAGGTTCGGGCGGTTCGGGATTGGGTCCAGCCCGGTTTGAGATTGCAGCTCCAGAGATTCCTGGGGTTTGCAAATTTTTATCGGAGGTTTATCCGTGATTACAGCCGGGTGGCCGCCCCTTTAACTGTACTGACGTCTTGCACCAGAAAGTTCTGTTGGTCTCCTGAGGCAGACCGAGCATTTCTAGAATTGAAGAGCCGATTCACCAACGCCCCGATTCTCTCTCAACCTGACACTTCCCGTCAGTTCGTTGTGGAGGTGGATGCGTCTGATGTGGGGGTGGGCGCCATCCTGTCCCAGCGTAGCTCCACTGACGGTAAACTCCATCCCTGCGCCTTCTACTCTTGTCATCTTTCTCCAGCTGAAAGAAACTACGATGTGGGTAACCGGGAGCTTCTCGCTGTGAAGCTTGCCTTGGAGGAGTGGCGTCACTGGTTGGAGGGAGCGGAGCAACCGTTTGTGGTCTGGACTGACCACAAGAATCTGGCTTACGTGCAATCGGCTAAACGTCTCAACTCTCGTCAGGCCCGGTGGGCTTTGTTTTTTGGACGCTTCAATTTTTCCCTGACGTTCCGACCTGGGTCGAAGAACGGGAAGGTGGACGCCCTGTCCCGGATGTTCTCCAAGACCTAGGAGAGTGAGGCCAAGACTGAGACGATTCTTCCCCAGAACGTTGTTGTGGGAGCCGTTACATGGAGGATTGAGGAGAAGGTGATGGCGGCTCTTCGGACACAGCCCGGGCCCGGTAACGGTCCACCGGGTCGGTTGTTCGTGCCTGAGTCGGTTCGTTCTGCTGTCCTTCAGTGGTCCCACGCCAGCAAGATAGCTTGTCACCCTGGTGTTGCTCGGACTATGGCGCTACTGCGCAGACGATTTTGGTGGCCTGCCATGGGAGAAGATACCCGGAGGTTTGTTGCCGCTTGTCCTGTTTGTGCGCAGAATAAGAGTACCAATCGGGCCAGCTCTGGGCTTCTTCACCCCCTACCTATTCCCCGACGACCTTGGTCGCATCTGGCCCTGGATTTTGTCACGGGGTTGCCCTCTTCTGTTGGTAACACGGTTATTCTGACCATTGTGGATAGATTCAGCAAGTTTGCCCACTTTGATCCCCTCTCCAAGCTGCCTTCTGCCACTGAGACGTCTGAGATCCTGGTTAGGGAGGTGTTCAGGGTCCACGGGTTGCCCTGTGACATTGTTTCTGACCGTGGTCCTCAGTTTACCTCTGCTGTCTGGAAATCCTTCTGTTTGGCCATTGGAGCTACAGTCAGTCTCACATCTGGATTTCACCCCCAATCTAATGGTCAGGCAGAGAGAGCCAACCAGAAGATGGAGTCCACGCTGCGTTGTCTTGTCTCCTCTGATCCCACCTCTTGGTCATCTCAATTACCCTGGGTCGAGTATGCCCATAATACCCTTCCTTCATCTGCCACTGGGAAGTCCCCCTTCCAATGCCTGTACGGACACCAACCTCCCTTGTTTCCTTCTCAGGAGAGGGATCTTTCGGTCCCTTCTGTCCAGGCCCACATTCGTCGTTGCCACCGGACCTGGCATCGGGCCAGGAAGGTTCTCCTTAGAGTTTCTGACCGGTATCAGATCCAGGCGAATCGTCGCCGTATTCCTGCTCCCGCTTATACCATCGGAGATAAGGTGTGGTTGGCTACACGGGATCTTCCTCTACGGACTGAGTCGAGGAAACTGTCACCAAAGTTCATTGGTCCGTTCGTGGTGGAGAGAATCATTAACCCTGCTGTGGTCCGACTCAAATTGCCGTTAACGCTTCGAGTACACCCCACCTTTCATGTCTCCTGCCTCAAGCCGGTTCACCTCAGTCCTCTGTTGCCCCCTCCTCCTCGTCCTCCTCCTCCTCGGATGATCGGAGGTGGTCCTGTCTACACGGTGCGCCGCATCATGGACTCCAGACGGCGGGGTCGAGGGTTCCAATATCTTGTGGATTGGGAAGGATATGGTCCAGAGGAGAGGAGTTGGATTCCTCGGCGTCAGATCCTTGATGACGACCTGCTTCGTGACTTCTACCGCCTGCACCCTGGCGCTCCAGGTAGTCCGCCCGGTGGCGTTCGTCGGAGGGGGGGTACTGTCACGAATCCCGCTTCCTGAGTCTGTGTTTGCCTGTGTTTCTGTCCTGGAGTGTGTTTCCGGTGTCTTGGAACGTACCCTGTCTGGTTGCCGGGCGAATTAGCTTGTTGGGAGATCGATGTTCACCCGCACCTGTATCCCATCAGTAATCTGCACACCTGTCCTGATCATCACCTCTCCCCTTCAAAAGCTCTGACCTGACATCCATTCCCTGCCGGATCGTTAGCCATGAACAGTATGTTGTGCCAGAGTATCAGCCTCAAGTTGGATAGAATTTGTTTTGTTGTTTGTTACGTATTGCTTGCCTTGAACTTACCTCTGTTTGTTCTGTCTTCAGTTACTCACCCGGATCATTTACCCCATTCCCGCCTGGTCGTCAGAGGATTCCGCTTCCCCATTGGATCCACCTATTTACTCCCATCAACTCACCACCGCTACCCGCTACACCACCTGGATATATCTACCCATTCACATTCACTTGTAAATAAATACTCACCTTCTTTCTACTCTCCTTGTCCTGGTCTGCTTCTGGGTTCGATTTTGAAGAATCGTGACGGTAACAGTCAGTAGAAACATGTCAAACGATGTACTGAATCAATCTTTAGAATGTTGTTTACATATATCTTGAATAGCGTTCCAATCGGAGAATTAGAATTACTTCAGATGAGCGGTGGAACGCAAGTCCTTCCCCTGTGAACGCGCCTGGTGAAAGCATGGTCCACTCATGGCTGTGGTGACTATTTCCTGTGTCAATCAACCCCCCTTCACATTAGAGTCATCAGACAAAGTTCTATTGACTGCTGACATCTAATGGAAGTTGTAGGAAGTGAAAACTCATCTATATCTTGCTGTAATTTCAATGAGACCTTGATTGAAAATCTGCCACTTCCAGAAAAAAAACAGGAAGTGGAATTTCTCAGGTTTTTGCCTGCTTATGAGTTCTGTTATACTCACAGACATAATTCAAACAGTTTTAGAAACTTCAGAGTGTTTTCTATCCAATTCTAATAATACTATGCAAATATTAGCAACTATGACTGAGGAGCAGGCCGTTTGATATGGGCACCTTTCATCCAAGCTACTCACTACTGCCCCTGCAGCCATAAAAAGTTAACCAGGTAAGCCAGTTGAGAACAAATTCTCATTTACAACTGCGACCTAGCCAACATAAAGCAAAGCAGCGCGACACAAACAACAGCACAGAGGTACACATGGAATAAACAAACGTACAGTCAATAACACAATAGAAAAGTCTATATACAGTGTGTCATGACGTTGGCCTGGGGGTAGGTTTATGAATAAATACCTCTTCCCCCCTTTTTCCTCTCTCTACACTACTGATGTTACATTTGCAAACCCCTTTGGTTAATATAGAGATTCTGGGAAGATCAGAAGGTGGGGGGAAATTAACTATATTCTGGTAATCCGACCAATTGAACATATGCGGTGGTACTTAATGAATATGATGTCAGTTCGGTTGTCATCTGAGACATTCTAATCAATGATAAGATGACATAAACTCTACAGTGGAAATTCTACAAATCAGAGTTATCAGATTCACATGGAATTGTTGTTCAATTTAAATGTTTGAATATAAAATTATTCGTGATGGGATGAAATGTGATTTTAGCTTCTAAAATGTGAGAATTGGGTTTTCATAAGGTCAATCAGTGGCCGCCCCTGTGAAGGGACATGGGCTATAAAACTTTTCAAACATGCCCTCCTCTCCATTCCTATATAAAGCCTTGACGACAATATAACCTTCTGTTCCGAGGATGTGAGGACGACGGTCCGATGTCAGAATGGTTCAGATAATAACTACAGAACGAAGGGAACATCAGCGTGAACTTAGGTTGCGAATGGTATGAATGTTGAACTCTTATTCACTACAGAAGTGATACCTCCAAGCCGTTGAGTTAGCAACAGCAGCTGCAACCGCAGGTTAGGAAGGAACAGACAGAGTATCCCGTCTAACACACAACGACGTTACTACAACGTATCCAATTTACCAGCAGAGATATTCTTCAAAGGACAAAGGACTCAGTTTGGAAACACGGCCTTCCATCTACCACCAACCTACTGAAGCGCACCTCAGAGTAAATATTTATTGCATTTTCCTTTTCCAAATGGGCGGTAATTTAGAATGCCCTTTGTTCCTCAGTCTTCCCACTCTTTCACTCAAACCCAGCCGCTTTTCTATTGTGTAACCAGCTGACATATCTGTTCCACCCGCTAGGGACATTTTCCTTTATGACGTAATTTGTAATCAAGTTGATTAATTATGTGTATGTGTAATTCTGTGTGATTAGGTATTTAGTAAATAAATAATTAAACCCAAGTTTGTATTGCTGATTCAACTTGTTAGTCAGGGTTCGTGCAGATAACCAAGAATTTACAACTTTCAGATGAGACTGAATTAAGGTGACGATTAATATTGACTGCTATTGATGTAAAATATTACTAGGTCTTTAAGAGTTTATTCGGAAGATAACAGCTCTATAAATATTATTTTGTGGTGCCCCGACTCTCTAGTTAATTACATTTACATAATTAGCTCAATCAGGTAATTTTAATTACGGAGAAATTCTTTAATAGAATAGCATGTCATATAACTTAATCCGGCATAGCCAATGACACGACAAGTGTGTGCAAATGAAGTTAGATTACAGAGGTAAGGAAATAAATAGGCCATAGTGGCGAAATAATTACAATTTGCAAATAAACACTGGGGTGATCGATATAGATACTGGGGTGCAAAGGAGCAAAAAAAATCTGTAAATAAAATAAATAACAATATGGGGATGAGGTAGTTGGAAGGGCTATGTACATGTGCAGTGATCTGTAAGCTGCTCTGATAGCTGATGCTTAAAGTTAGTGAGGGAGATTTGAGTCTCCACCTTCAGTGATTTTTGCAATTCATTCCAGTCATTGGCAGCAGAGAACTGGAAGAAAAGGCGGCCAAAAGAAGAATTGGCTTTGAGGGTGACCAGTGAAATATACCTGCTGGAGCGCGTGCTATGGGTGGGTGCTGCTATGGTGACCAGTGAGCTGAGATAAGGCTGGGCTTTACCTAGCAAAGACTTATAGATGACCTGGAGCCAGTAGGCTTGGTGACGAATATGAAGCGAGGGCCAGACAACAAGAGCATTCAGGTCACAGTGGTGGGTGGTATATGGGCCTATGGTGACGAAATGGATGCCACTGTGATAGACTGCATCCAATTTGCTGAGTAGAGTGTTGGAGGCTATTTTATAAATGACATCGCCGAAGTCAAGGATTGGTAGGATAGTCAGTTTTACGAGGGTATGTTTGGCAGCATGAGTGAAGGATGCTTTGTTGCAAAATAGGAAGCCGATTCTAGATTTAATTTTGGATCGGAGATGCTTAATGTGAGTTTGGAAGGAGAGTTTACTGTCTAACCAGACACCTAGGTATTTGTGGTTTTCCACATATGCTAAGGCGGAACCATTCAGAGTAGTGATGCTAGGTAGGCGGGGAGGTACAGCCAGCGATCGGTTGAAGAGCATGTATATAGTTTTAGTTGCATTTAAGAGCAGTTGGAGGCCATGGAAGGAGAGTTGTATGGCATTGAAGCTATTCTGGAGGTTAGTTGACACAGTGTCCAAAGAAGGGCCAGAAGTATACAGAATGGTGTCATCTGCGTAGAGGTGCATCAGAGAATAACCAGCCACAAGAGCGACATCATTGGTGTATCCAGAGAAAAGAGTCGGCCCGAGAATTTAACCCTGCCAGAGGCCCTCCGATATGACACACTGAACTCTATCAGAGAAGTAGATGGTGAACCAGGCGAGGCAGTCATTTGAGAAACCAAGGCTGTTGAGTCTGCCGATAAGAATGTGGTTATTGACAGAGTTGAAAGCCTTGGCCAAGTTGATGAATGTGGCTGCACAATATTGTCTTTTGTCGATGGCGGTTATGATATTGTTTAGGACCTTGAGCGTGGCTGAGGTGCACCCATGACCAGCTCGGAAATCAGATTGCATAGCGGAGAAGGTACGGTGGGATTCGAAATGGTCGAGGATCTGTTTGCTAACTTGGCTTTCGAAGACCTTAGAAAGGCAGGGTAGGATAGATGTAGGTCTGTAACAGTTTAGGTGTAGAGTGTCTCCCCCTTTGAAGAGGGGGATGACCACAGCAGCTTTCCAATCTTTGGGGATCTCAGACGATACGAAAGAGAGGTTGAACAGGCTAGTAATAGGGGTTGCAACAATGGCGGCAGATCATTTTAGAAAGAGAGGGTCCAGATTGTCTAGCCCAGCTGATTTGTAGGGGTCCAGATTTTGAAGCTCTTCCAGAGCAACAGCTATCTGGATTTGGGTGAAGGAGAAATGGGGAGGCTTGGGTAAGTTGCTGTGGGGGGTGCAGAGCTGTTGACCGGGGTAGGGGTAGCCAGGTGGAAAGCATGGCCAGCCGTAAGAAAATGCTTGTTGAAATTCTTGATTATCGTGGATTTATCGGTGGTGACAGTGTTTCCTAGCACCAGTGCAGTGGGCAGCTGGGAGAAGGTGCTCTTATTCTCCATGGACATTACAGTGTCCCAGAGCTTTTTGGAGTTTCTGCTACAGGATGCACATTTCTGTTTGAAAAAGCTTTCCTAACTGCCTGTGTATTGGTTCCTAACTTCCTTGAAAAGTTGCATATCACGGGGGCTATTCGATGCTTATGCAGTACGCCACAGGATGTTTTTGTCCTGGTCAAGGGCAGTCAGGTCTGGAGTTAAGCAAGGGCTATATCTGTTCCTGGTTCTAAATTTTTTGAATGGGGCATGCTTATTTAAGAGGGTGAGGAAAGCACTTTTAAAGAATAACCAGGCATCCTCTACTGACAGTCAATATCTTTCCAGGATAAACATGCCTGGTCGATTAGAAAGGCCTGCTCGCTGAAATGTTTTAGGGAGCGTTTGACTGTGATGAGGTGTGGTTGCTTGACCGCAGACCCATTACGGATGCAGGCAATGAGACAGTGATCGCTGAGATCCTGGTTGAAGACAGCAGAGGTGTATTTAGAGGGCATCTATGAGGGTGCCCGAGTTTACAGATTTGGGGTTGTACCTGGTAGGTTCCATGATAATCAGGGTGAGATTGAGGGCATCTAGCTTAGATTGTAGGACGGCCGGGGTGTTAAGTATATCCCAGTTTAGGTCACCTAACAGTACAAACTCTGAAGTTAAATGGGAGGCAATTAATTCACATATGGTGTCCAGGGCGCAGCTGGGGGCTAAAGGGGGTCTGTAACAAGTGGCAACAGTGAGAGACCTATTTCTGGAAGGGTGGATTTTTAAAAGTAGAAGCTCGAACTGTTTGGACACAGACCTGGATAGCATAACAGAACTCTGCAAGCTGTCTCTGCAGTAGACTGCACCTCCACCCCCTTTGGCAGTTCTATCTTGCCCGAAAATGTTATAGTTTGGGATGTAAATTTCAGAATTTTTGGTGGCCTTCCTATGCCAGGATTCAGACACATGGCTAGGACATCAGGGTTTGTGGAGTGTGCTAAAGCAGTGAAAGGGAAAAAATAGGGAGGAGGCTTATGATGTTAACATGCATGAAACCAAGGCTTTTACAGTTACAGAAGTCAACAAATGCTAGCGCCTGGGGAATAGGAGTGTAACTGCGGGATACAGGGCCTGGGTTAACATCTACATCACCAGAGGAACAGAGGAGGAGTAGGATAAGGGTACGGCTAAAGGCATTAAGAACTGGTCGTCTAGTGCGTTGGGGACAGAATAAAAGGAGCATATTTCTGGGTATGGTAGAATAGATTCAAGGCATGATGTACAGACAAGGGTATGGTAGGATGTGAGTACAGTGGAGGTAAACCTATGCGTTGCATGATGATGAGAGAGGTTTCGTCTCTGGAAGCATCGATTAACGTAGGTGAGGTCTCCGCATGTGTATGGGTTGGGACGAAAGAGCTATCTAAGGCAATTTGAGCGGGACTGAGGGCTCTATAGTGAAATAAAGCAATAAAAGCTAGCCAAGACAGCAGTAGACAAGGCATATTGACATTAGAGAGAGGCGTAAAGCAATCACAGGTGTTGATCAGGAGAGCTAACACAACAATGGGTAAATGGCAAAGAAAGGGCAGAGAGGGTCAGTTAGATACATACAGGACCTGAGTTCGAGGCAGGGGCCGACAGGTAAACAAAATGAGGTACCGTATTATTGAAACAGTCCAGGGGGCATCAGCTGTGTAGCAGAGTGGTGAGCAGGGGACACAGCATTCAGAAAAAGCTGACGGGCCTGGGCTAGTAGATGGTTCTGTGACGACGTTAGGCGTAATTATCCACTGTAATGATCCAGAGTGGCAGAAATCCAGTGATATGGTAGAGAGAAGCAGTCCGCTCTGGGTTGACATTGCTCTGTGCACACTGGTAGGTGACTGTTCGAGCTAAGGCTGGCTGATTCCCGGGAAAAAAGGCAAGGACAGCTAGCCGTGGCTAACAAAGAATAGTAGCTACAGTAGTTAGCTGGCTAGCTCCTGATGGATGTTCCGGTTATAAGGAATAAAAAAATGCAGATCCATACCACATTGGGTGAGGCGAGTTGCAGGAAAGTATATTTAGTTTGTAGATAGAAGTGAGATTAAGATATATAAGAAAAAAATGGCTATTTACAAGGGATAAGACACAGGATAAGACAAAGACAGATATTCATGTCCTACTCCGCTGCCATCTTAGTTAAACTTGTAGTGTATTTCAGGTTTAAAAAGGCTTTTGAAATGTGTAATTTCCACTTTGAAATTTCAGACTTGATTTTACGAAAAATGTATCAAACCCTACAAAAAACGTCCAGTAATGATAATCCACATAGTAATTCACATTTCATTTTGCCGCAGGATTATTTTCCCGCTGTAGCAAACTGGCAAAATGCATTTGCAATCATGGTGCTGTGTGAGTGAAGTCACTTCCCCCCCGCACCCGCCCCAGTTTCATTCCATTGATTTGTAATATTAAGTACAGTGCAGATGACTGGATGGATAAATGCCCATCCTCCCTCTATCCCTCTGGCAATAGGCAGAGATCATGCTCTGGATGTGATAAACAGTTCATAAAGTATAGATGACTGTCCCCGTTTCCTGAAGAACTACCATTAATACGCTCATGAGTTGTGTGGGTGGTTCTGCACGATGGATAATTCTTGAATGGGATGGGCATTAATGCGTTCCAGAATCTCAGGCACATGGTGTACTCAAGACTTAGCTGTTGATTGAAAGGTTTATTAAAAAATAATGGCACCTTATTTGAAGGACCTCCAACGTTGACAAGCTTCATTCTGGGTGGAAATAGAATGTGGCATGTGTCACTGAGGAGACCAATGTCCTAAATCCTGCTGAAATATGAAATACATTCGGAAAGTATTCAGACCCATTCCCTTTTACCAAATTTTGTAGCGTTACAGCCTTATTCTAAAATGAATTAAACCTATTTTTTTCCTCATCAGTCTACAGACAATACCCCATAATGACAAAGCAAAAACAAGTTTATAGATTTTTTCAAATGTGTTAAATATATAAAAAAGAAATACCTTATTTACATAAATATTCAGACCCTTTACTATGAGACTCGAAATTCAGTACAGGTGTATCCCTTTTCCATTGATCATCCTTGAGATGTTTCTACAACTTGATTAGAGTCCACCTGTGGTAAATGTAATTGATTGGACTTGATTTTGGAAAGGCACACACCTTTCAGTATAAGATCCCACAGCTGACATTGCATGTCAGAGCAAAAACTAAGCCATGAGGTCGAAGCAATTGTCCATAGTGGTCCGAGACAGGTTAGTGTCGAGGCAAGATCTGGGGACGCATTTCTGCTGCATTGAAGGTCCCCAAGAACACAGTGGCCTCCGTCATTATTAAATGGAAGACATTTGGAACCGCCAAGATTGGCCGCCTGGCTAAAATGAGCAATCGGGGAAGGAGGGAGATCACCAAGAACCTGATGGTCACTCTGACAGAGCTCTAGTGTTACTCTGTGGAGATGGGAGAACCTTCCAGAAGGACAAACATCTCTGTAGCACCAATCAGGCCTTTAAGGTAGAGTGGCCAGACAGAAGCCACTCCTCAGTAAAAGGCACATGATAGCCCGCTTGAAGTTTAGCAAAAGGCAACTAAAGGACTCTCAGACCATGAGAAACAAGATTCTCTGGTCTTATGAAACCAAGATTGAACTCTGGCCAGAATTTCCCTCTTCGTCCCATTGCAAAAATCTGAAAACGTTTTGTCAAAAAATGATGCAGAAAAACTAATCCATGCTTTTGTCACTTATAGATTAGACTATTGCAATGCTCTACTCTCCGGCTACCCGGATAAAGCACTAAATCAACCAGCTAGTGCTAACATGGCTGCTAGAATCTTTACTAGAACCAAAACATACAAAGCATGACATGGGCTTGCTTCTACCTATCTCACCAATTTGGTCCTACATACCTACACGTACCCTACGGTCACAAGACCGTCCCTAGAATTTCTAAGCAAACAGCTGGATGCAGGGCTTTCTCCTATAAAGCAACATTTTTATGGAATGGTCTGCCTATCCATGTGAGAGAAGCAGTCTCGGTCTTGATCTTTAAGTCTTTACTGATGACTCATCTCTTCAGTAGGTCCTATGATTGAGCGAAGTCTGGCCCAGGGGTGCAAAGTTGAACAGCAAGGCTCTGGAGCGACGAACCTCCCTCGCTGTCTATGCCTGGCCGGCTGCCCTCTCTCCACTGGGATTCTCTGCCTCTGACCTCATTATGGGGGCTGAATCACTGGCTTACTAGTGCTTTTACATGCCGCCCCTAGGAGGGGTGCATCACTTGAGTGTGTTGAGTCACTGACGTGATCTTCCTGTCCGGTTTTGCATCCCCTTGGGCTCATTCTCAGCATTGTCTCAGGATAGTAAGTTGGTGGTCTGTTGATATCCATCTAGTGGTGTGGGGGCTGTGCTTTGGCAAAGTGGGTTGGGTTATATCCTGCCTGTTTGGCAACAGTGTCTCCAGACCCCCCCGTCTCAGCCTCAAGTATCTATGCTGCAATAGTCTATCTGCCCCGGGGCTAGGGTCAGTCTGTTATATCTGGTGTAAATCTCCTGTCTTTTATGGTGTCCTGTGTGGATTTAAGTCTGCTCCCTCTAATTCCCTCTCTCTCCATCCCCTCCCAGAGGACCTGAGCCCTAGAACCATGCCTCAGGATTACTTGGTCCTGATGACTACTGGCTGTCCCCGGTCTACCTGGTCGTACTGCTGCTCCAATTTCAACTGTTCTGCCTACAGCTATGGAACCCTGACTTGTTCACCAGACGTGTTACCTTGTCCCGGACCGGCGGTTTTTGACACTCTCTCTCTACTGCACCTGCTGTCTCAACCTCTGAGTTCTCGGCTATGAAATGCCAACTGACATTTACTTCTGAGGTACTGATCTGTTGCACCCTCTACAATCACTGTGATTGTTATTTGACCCTGTTGGTCATCTATTAACTTTTGAACATCTTGAAGAACAGTCTGGCCTTAATGGCCGTATGCTCTTATAAACTCCACCCAGCATAGCCAGAAGAGGACTGAATATCACTCAGAACCTGGTTCCTTTCTAGGTTTCTTCTTAGGTTCCTGCATTTCTATGGAGGATTTCCTATTCACCGTGCTTCTACATCTGCATTCCCTGTCTTAGGTCAGTTAGGATCACCACTTTACTTTAAGAATGTGAAACGTCAGAATTATAGTAGAGAGAATGATTTATTCCAGCTTTAATTTCTTTCATCACATTCCCAGTGGGTCAGAAGTTTACATACACTAAATTAGTATTCGGTAGCATTGTGTATTTGGGTCAAACAAAATTAGTATTTGGGTCAAACATTGTGGGTAGCCTTCCACAAGCTTCCCACAATAAGTTGGGTGAATTGTAGCCTATTCCCCCTGACAGAGCTGGTGTAACTGAGTCAGGTTTGTAGGCCTCCTTGCGCACACTCACATTTTCAGTTCTGCCAACAAACTGCCTATGGGATTGAGGTCAGGGCTTTGTGATGGCCACTCAAATATCTTGACTTTGTTGTCCTTAAGCCATTTTGCCACAACTTTTGGAAGTATGCTTGGGATTATTGTCCCTTTGAAAGACCCATTTGCGACCAAGCTATAACTTCCTGACTGATGTCTTGAGATGTTGCTTCAATATATTCACATAATTTTCCTTTCCTCATGATGCCATCTATTTTGTGATGTGTACCAGTCCCTCCTGCAGCAAAGCACCCTAACAACATGATGCTGCCATCCCCATGCTTCACGGTTGGGATGGTGTTCTTCGGCTTGCAAGCCTCCCCCTTTTTCCTCCAACATAACGAGGGTCATAATGGCCAAACAGTTCTGTTTATGTTTCATCAGACCAGAGGACATTTCTCTAAAAAATATGATCTTCGTCCCCATGTGCAGTTGCAAACAGTAGTCTGACTTTTTTATGGTGGTTTTGGAGAGGTGGCTTCTTCCTTGCTGATTGGCCTTTCAGGTTTTGTCGATATAGGACTCGTTTTACTGTGGATATAAATAATTGTGTACCTGTTTCCTCCAGCATCTTCACAAGGTCCATTGCTGTTGTTCTGGGATTGATTTGCACTTTTCGCAGCAAAGTGCGTTAATCTCTAGGAGACAGAACGCGTCTCCTTCCTGAGCGGTATGATGGTTGCATGGTCTCATGGTGTTTATACTTGTGTACTATTGTTTGTACAGATGAACATGGTACCTTTAGGCATTTGGAAATTGCTCCCAAGGATGAACCACACTTGTGGAGGTCTAAAAATAAATTCTGAGGTCTTGACCGATTTCTTTAGATTTTCCAATGATGTCAAGCAAAGAAGCACTGAGTTTGAAGGCAGGCCTTGAAATACATCCACAGGTACACCTCCAATTGACTCAAATGATGTCAATTAGCCCATCAGAAGCTTGTAAAGTCATGACATATTTTTGGGGAATTTGTTTAAAGGCACAGTCAACTTAGTGTATGTAAACTTCTGACCCACTTTAATTGTGATACAGTGAATTATAAGTGAAATTATCTGTCTGTAAACAATTGTTGGAAAAAGTACTTGTGTCATGCACAAAGTAGATGTCCTAACCACCTTGCCAAAACTATAGTTTGTTAACAAGAAATTTGTGGAGTGGTTGAAAACGAGTTTTAATGACTCCAACTTAAGTGTATGTAAACTTGGTACTTAGTACCAGTCAAAAGTTTGCACACACCTACTCATTCCAGAGTTTTTCTTTTTTTTACATTATAATGTACAGTATTAACATTGCAAAGGACATTGAAGGCATGCGTTCAACCACATAATGTCATGATTTTGCAAGGTAATAACAGAGGTAGAGGTAGAGATACATATTGCATCAGCAGAACAACATATATGAAAGTGTTGACAGATATAATATAATTAGCAGTGAGATAATGAAAAAGGGAGAGCAGGTCAATTTCCTTCTTTTCAATGCTCACAGAAATTGCTCAACTCAAACAGTTGACTGCACAGCAGTGCTGTAATTACCGACCTTGGTAAGGCAAAATACTCACTACTCACTGCCTGCCCACTGGGCTGACTGAATGACCTCTTGACATCTTGTTCTTAAAGGTCAAATGCAGACGTTTCCATTTCTGGGTAACAATGATGAAATTGTTTTGGATTAAAATGGTCAACATCAAAAACAAAAATAACTTCTTAGCTAAGTTTAATTTCTCGAGCAAGAATTTATCTAGGACTGTCTGGGAGTGGAGAGGAGAAAACGGAAAACTATCTGTTCTTTGCAGAGAGGTTTGGAAGTCTCTTTCTATGTGTCTATTAACTAATTTACCGCCTGGTGATGTCACCTGGCAGGGCAAAATTCCACCCACCAAAACAGGCTGAAATTTCAGGCTGTCTTTTCAACAGCTCTTACACTAAAAAGGAAATTATCATAATTTTCACAATTTCACAGTATTATTCCAACACCATAGTGTATATACTGCATAGCATATGCAGTATATAAAACACAGGAAATCACATTTGACTGCACTGGGCCTTTAAGGGTTTATTTGTTACAAAGAAGGTGGTTTTTCCTAGCCATAGTGCTTCTACACCTGCATTGCTTGCTCTTTGGGGTTTTAGGCTGGGTTTATGTACAGCACTTTGAGATATCAGCTGATGTAAGAAGTGCTATATAAATAAATCTGATTTGATTTGATTTGGTATTATACCTTCGGCTAATATGGTGACTCATTTACGGAATCACTTACTGCATTATGTAAAGTGCACAATTAAAAGTCAATATTGCTAGGCCTATATCAAAATCGTTTAATTAGGCAGCTAGATATTTAGTTTCAAGATGCTCTCTAAGGACGTTGAATAATCTTGAGTCTAAGGTTGAGATTGCACTTTAAAGGAGTTGTGTACAAATCCTGCATTCTGTTTCCTTTCCTTACTTTTACTATGTTCAGTCTGAGGACACTGTATGAATGTTAATGCAATCTGGAGTGCTATCACAGGCTCACAGCACAGAAACTGTGGTGTTATCAACAAAAGATGGCCAGACAGAGTGGGTGTGACTGGTCAGGGGTCGGGCATGTCTACTGACAAGAGTAGGCGTAACCAGCTATAAACTAGGGGAGAGGGTGGGATCATCAGCAGAATGAGTAATCGTAACACAAAGACATTACAGACCAAATAAAGGTTATTTCATACCGCTGTGCAGTGAGAAAACATGTTACAAATGTGATGAAGGGAACCAGCATCTCCTGGTAATAGTCTTCCCCCAATGCAGACAGAAAGAGAGAGAAAGAGAGAGAGAGATAGTGAGAGATACAGAAAGGGAGGATAGAGGTTTAAAAAAAAGAGGAGAGAGTCAAACCATCCCTGACCTAGTACAAACAGCCATTGTTTAAGCGTAGAGAAAAGAAGCTTCATGGAGAAAGGCTTTAGTGTGGAGCTACTGTCTGATGTAGCTACAGTAGAGAGGTTCCTCTCGTCTTCGTCCTGATGCTCTGAGCCAGCAGCCAGCCCACCGCTGCAGCATACAGCCCTCCCCTGGAGTGGCACAGCCAAGCTCAAAGCTGTCATCACATGACCCACACTGCTTTGACTGGCTGAGTCAGTGAGGGCTCCACCAGGGATTTGGCGTGTAAGAGTGGGAAGTGCACTGTTAATATCATTCCCTGCTTCGGCTGCTTTAAAAAATGCCAGACAGAAGGACTATGAGCCACCCAGCTCACCTCTCTGTATCTATTTATACCAGAGAAATATGATGCTCAGTGGGGGACCTCTAATAACAACCCCAGACATTGACATGCAACACAAGACTCCCCAACCTGATTTACATTCAACCCCCAGCTAGCATTCATCATTGTCTTGTTGCGCTGAAGTCATATCAAAAAGCACCGAGGTAAGTCAACAGCAACAACAAAGAAATTGCTTTGCTGCTCAAATACAAATTGGACAAATAGGAAAATAAGCAAAGCACCCAGTTATTTGTCATTGATAACAGCCAAGGTTAGACTACTTTGAGACACAATTTAAAAACAAACAACTTTATTTTGTGAAGAAAACAATTTCCTAGTGTTTGTCAATATTTATCTTCATAAGGCACACTGGGGGTGTGCTTCATTGATCTGCTGCTGTTGGCTTTTCTACTAATATAGAAATACACTTGCTATGGATACAAATTAGTGTAAACACTAAACACTGACTTTATGAGAATGAAAGTGGAAGCTTGTAATATCATCTTTTCAACAAAGCCCTAATGGGATATTTCTATACAGGATTTACCCCAGTGTTTTACTCAAAAGGATCAGACTTTCTACGCGGGCCAGCACCCGTGTCTCATTGGGCCATGGCTCCAGGGGACCTGCTCTCACTTGGGGACAAAGCCAGGCCACTGGTACTTTCAGCTGTCATTTACATAACAATTGAATAACTCGCCGGCTTATTGCAAAGAAAAAATGCATGTAGGCATAACTTTATTTGTTAAAGGTAGCCTAGTGGTTAGAGCATTGGACTAGTAACTGAAAGGTTGCAAGATCAAATCCCTGAACTGACAAGGTAAACATCTGTTGTTTTGAACAAGGCAGTTAACCCACTGTTCTTAGGCCGTCATTGAAAATAAGAATTTGTTCTTAACTGACTTGCCTAGTTAAATAAAGAAAAAAGAAAAATAAATACATTTGCCTATCTTTATGAAAATGTGTTTGAAGTGCATTATGTCTATTTTGCTTGAGCTAGCTAGATGATCACACTCAGTTCAAGCAAGAGATAACAGTAGGATGGTCGGTAAGATGGCAGTAAGATGACAGTAGGATGACAGTAGAATTATAGTAGGATGGCAGTAGGATAACTATAGGATTATAGTAGGATGGCAGTAAAATGACAGTAGGATGATAGTAAGATGACTGTAGGATGACAGTAAGATGACAGTAGGATGACAGTAGGATGATAGTAAGATGACAGTAAGATGATAGTAGGATGGCAGTAAGAAGACAGTAGGATGACCGCAGAATGATAGCAGGATGACAGTAGGATGATAGTAGGATGGCAGTAAGAAGACAGTAGGATGACCGCAGAATGATAGCAGGATGACAGTAGGATGATAGTAGGATGGCAGTAAGATGACAGTAAGATTACAGTAGGATGATAGAATGGCGGTAAAATGACAGTAGGATGACCGAAGGACGGCAGTAAGAGCACAGTAGGATGACCATAGGATGATAGTAGGATGACCGTAGGATGACCGTAGGATGATAGTAGGATGACAGTAGGATACGAGCGACAAACTATGTAAACACGCACAGAAGCAGTGTGCCTCTCCAACAGCAATTTACGGCAATACGAATGTGCAAAATCCGAAATTCGCTCGGTGAAATGAATGAAGCCAGTGTCCCTAATGATCAATGAAGCCCTGTAATTCTCCAATCAGGGGAAGGTAGGCACAGATCTACATTGCATACACTGGTGCTGCTCCTGAGTCTTTGATGCAGTTTTAGCACATTTTGGAATTTGGAGCATGAAAACCACCAGAATCATTGAGAAAAAAACATTAAAATGAATGGAACATTTATATATACTGTAATTTCATAACAGCTATTTATTTATGATTCTGCCTACCTTGACCACACGTCACTGGTGTATTCAATTAAAAAGTCGGAAATAGTTTTTGAAAAATGCATTTTAATTTACTTTAAAAGGAAATCTGGTAAATTCCATAAATGGACAATCAAACACATTAACGCGTCTCAGAGACTTGGTAAACACAGCATCACTGTCAGATTATCCCTAGGAGAGGTGGGTGTGGAGTCATGCGCAGGAGAGCAAGAATATCTAAGAAAGGCGTTATATTACTGTCCACGAACACAACAGGCACAGGACCACAGACGTAGCCATAAGAACACAGGAACACAGTCTAGTAAACAAAACGGAGGAAACACTCCTCTGCTAAACTAACGTGCGGGCAAAACAGTCCTGTGAAAATACACCTGCTTAACAGTAAAAAAACACAACCAAAACCAACGACAGTAATACAAACAATCCGCACAAAACCTAGCGGGTAGGTGGACCAAATACCACCAGCCTGAGGAGAGACACATGAGACGAGGGGTTAATACGATAGTAAGGGGGAGCTGTAACCTATAACACACCTTGTTTATTCTCCCTCAGGACTTTAAATGGCCCCACAAACTGCGGGCCCAGCTTCCGGCAGTGCAGGCGGAGGGGCAGGTTTCGGGTCGAGAGCCAGACCCGGTCCCCCGGTGCGAACACGGGGGCCTCACTGCGGTGGCGGTCAGTGCTCTAGTTCTGCTGCCCATCGGCCCGTTTTAGGGTTTTCTGGACGGCTCTCCGGGTCTACTTTGAGCGCTGCACCCATTCCTCCACCGCAGGAGCCTCGGTCTGGCTTTGATGCCACGGTACCAGGACCGGATGATAGCCCAACACGCACTGAAATGGCGACAGGTTCGTGAAGGAGTGACGGGGAGCTTCGGCCCATGGGACTAACCTCGCCCACTCTCCTGGCCGGTCCTGGCAATACGACCGCAGAAACCTACCCACATCCTGGTTAGCTCTCTCCACCTGCCCATTACTCTCGGGGTGAAAACCCGAGGTCAGGCTGATTGAGACCCCCAGATGCTCCATGAACGCCCTCCAAACCCGGGACGTGAACACCCCGTAGTGCCGGAAGACATGTGTAAACAGGGCCTCCGCAGTCTGTAGGGCCATAGGGAGACCGGGCAAAGGGAGGAGACGGCAGGACTTAGAAAACCGATCCACAACGACCAGGATTGTGGTGTTCCCCTGTGACAGAGGAAGATCGGTGAGGAAGGCCACCGATAGGTGTGACCAAGGCCACTGTGGAACGGGGTGGGGCTGTAACTTTCCTCTGGGCAGGTGTCTAGGAGCCTTACACTGGGCACACACCGAACAGGAGGAGACATAAACCCTTACGTCCTTGGCCAAGGTGGGCCACCAGCACTTCCCTCTAAGACCCCGCACCGTCCTATCAATCCCCGGATGACCAGAGGAGGGTAGTGTGTGGGCCCACCTGATCAATCTGACGCGAACACCAAGCGGGACGTAACTCTAACCCGTAGGACACTGTGGTGGAGTAGGGTCTAACCGTGACGCCCGCTCTATGTCCGCGTCCACCTCCCATACCACCGGTGCCACCAGACAAGAGGCCGGAAGTATGGGGATGGGCTCGATGGATCGCTCCTCGGTATCATAGAGATGGGACAGCGCGTCGGCCTTAGCGTTACGGGAACCTGGTCTATATGAGGTGGTGAAACGAAATCGGATGTAGTACAGATTACGGTGGTTAGTCCAGATGAGAAAAGATGTTGCGCCCCCTCAAGCCAATGTCTCCACACCTTCAGAGCCTTTACCACATCCAGCAACTCCCGGTCCCCCACATCATAGTTTCGCTCCGCCGGACTGAGCTTCCTCGAAAAGAAAGCGCCGGGGCGAAGCTTCAGTGGGGTGCCCGAGCGCTGTGATAGCACGGCTCCAACACCAGCCTCGGATGCATCCACCTCCACTATGAATGCCAAAGAGGGGTCCGGATGAGCCAATACGGGAGCGTTGGTAAACAAAGCCTTCAGAATACCAAAAGCTCTGCCCGCCTCCGCCGACCACCGCAAACGCACCGGCCCCCCCTTCAGTAGTGAGGTAATGGGAACAGCTACCTGCCCAAAACCCCGGACAAACCTCCAGTAGTAATTAGCAAACCCTAAAACCGCTGCACCTCCTTTACTGTGGGCGGAGTCGGCCAATTACGCACGGCCGCAATGCAGTCACACTCCATCACCACCCCAGATGTGGAAATGCAATACCCCAGGAAAGAGATCTAATCTCCCTCCCGGATACGCACCAAGTTATACGCGCTGCTGAGATCCAGTTTTGTGAAGAAGCGTGCTCCGTGAAATGACTCCACCACCATGGCGATGAGAGGTAGCGGGTAACTGAAGCCCACTGTGATGGAATTTGGACCTCTATAGTCAATGCACGGATGCAGACCTCCCTCCTTCTTCTTCACAAAAAATAAACTCGAGGAGGCGGGTGACGTGGAGGGCCGAAAGTACCCCTGTCCCAGAGATTCGGTGACATATGTCTCCATAGCCACCGTCTCCTCCTGTGACAGGGGATACACGTGACTCCTGGGAAGAGTGGCGTTTACCTGAAGGTTAATCGCACAATCCCCTCGTCAATGAGGTGGTAATTGGGTCGCCCTCTTTTTACAGAAAGCAATAGCCAAATCGGCATATTCGGGGGGAATGCACACGATGGAGACTTGGTCCGGACTCTCCACCGCCGTTGCACCGATGGAAACTCCCACACACCTACCTGAGCACTCCTCTGACCACCCCTTTAGAGCCCCCCGTTTCCACAAAATTTTAGGATTGTGATAAGGCAACCAGGGAATTCCCAGCACCACTGGAAACGCAGGAGAATCAATGAGAAAGAGACTAATCCGCTCCTCACGACACCCCTGCTTCACCATGTCCAGTGGGACCGTGGCCTCCTTGACCAGCCTTGACCCTAATGGTCGACTATCTAGGGTGTGCATGGGGAAGGGTTGGTCCATCTGAACCAAGGGAATCCCTAACTTAAGAGCGAACCCGCGGTCCATAGAATTCCCCGCTGCGCCTGAATCTACTAGCGCCTTATGCTGGGAATGGGGGGAAAACTCAGAAAAGGAAATCTACACATACATATGACCAACAAGGAGCTCTGAGTGAGTCTGGTGCTGACTCACCTGGGGTGTCCGAGCAATGCTCTGCCTGCCCTCTCGACTCCCAGACGAGTTCCTCCAGCGCCGGTCGGCAGTGTGCCCTCTCCGACCACAACTGGTGCAGGAGGAGGCTCCTCCTCCGGTCGCCCTAGCTGCAGCACCCCCTAACTCCGTGGGTGTCGGAGCAGGAGAGCAAGGGAGGTGGAACGAACAGGACCCGATCTGGAAGCCCGCGAGCAGCCAGCAAGTTGTGCAGCCTGATGGACATGTCTATCATGTCTACCAGAGTGACGGTGGTGTCTCGACAAGCTAGCTCCCTGCGGACGTCCTCCTGTAGGCTGCACCTATAGTGATCCATCAGGGCCCTGTCATTCCACCCTGCGCCGGCGGCCAGGGTCCGAAACTCCAGCACGAAGTCTTGAGTGCTCCTCGTCTGCTGCCTCAGTTGAAACAGACATTCACCCTGGGTGAACTCTGGGTAATGGTCCCTCACCGAGTCTGGACCCTCCCAGACCGCGTTGGCCCACTCCAGGGCTTTGCCCAAAAGGCAGGAAACGAGGACTTTGACACACTCCCCATCCGAGGGAGTCGGGTGAACGGTCGCCAGGTATAGCTCCAGCTGGAGCAGGAACCCCTTGCACCCGGCAGCCGTCCCATCGTAGTCCCTCGGGAGCGCAAGCCGAATTCTGACAGTAATACAACAATCCCGCACAAAACCTAGCGGGTAGGGCGAAGTTAAATACCCCACTGATTAACTAAACTAGACACAGGTGAACACAAGACAGACAAAACCAAACGAAAAAGGAAAAGGGATCGGTGGCAGCTAGTAGGCCGGCGACGACGACTGCCGAGCGCCGCCCGAACAGGGAGAGGAGCCACCTTCGGTGGAAGTAGTGACAGTCACAAACCAATTATTAAAAACAAAGTGTTTGTGGTGTGTCATCTTATCATAGTCTTCTTTGAAGATCAACACTGTGGCCATATGTATTATGCATGAGAACTGACACCAAGTTCCGTTCCCTGACAGACCTCTTGATGTTTTCTTAAGGATATAACACCACTGCAATAATGAAAACTAGCCCTGGGCATCCCCGCAGGGTGTCCACTACAGACTACTACCACGCAACTTTCACAAAGAAAATGAACGTATTGTTTTTGAAGGACCCAACTCTCAAGGCTCGTCAGAAGTGTGAAAGCCCTCTAAACAGAGAGGCTTTGCAGATACTTGGAAAATAAACTTTCTGTTAGGTGTGCGGATTTCTAATGGGAGGTGGCACACAGTCTTATTTAAAATGGTCTCTCTCTCTCTCTCTCTCTCTCTCTCTCTCTCCCTCTCTCTCTCTGTAGAATCCATAAGTCAAACAAACTGTCTGTGCTGTCTTTTGTGCAAAGAAATGAACCAGCGCCCTTACACCGATGTAACCATAGCAACATGCAGTGGTGTTTATAAATCACTATTAGCAAAAACAATTAGCCTGTACAGACTGTATTGAAGAACAGGCATCTGGGTAAAATTTACTCTTGATACAAAATCAAATAATGATTAACTATTGACCAACGAGTAGTTTTGTTTGGATCAATGTAACCTGTAATCTATTGCTTATCTCTGGAAGTTATGTTTCCCTCTCCAGTGGATGTACAAAGCTCAGCTACTACCATCATTTATTTGGGGAAATGAGCATTTCCTTTATGCTTCTCTGTTGTGTGCCATCCTGGGGATAACCTTTGTCTTGTTCTAACAGCCTCTGTTGGCTCAATACACATCACTTTCTATCACTGAGAATGGTCTATCAGCCCATGTCCTGCACTTTATTGTCCTACCTTGCTACCTTGCGGAGCAGAAAAGGGTCGTAAAAATAGCACTACCTTTCTTTCTGCATTTTATTGCTGAGAGAGAAGAGCTGCAGCCTGTTGCTGATCTTGTCCTGTTCAATTATTCATCCCTAGGCATCGTTTCCCCCAATACACAGATTGCAGTCCTTTAGGAACGCTGTAATCACATATCTCCTGACCATGCCAGACCATGAATGGCCTGATGCATAATAACGGTGCCATGTCATGTTTGCATGTTTTCCATTCTCAGGGTGTTGGCCCCATTAGCCATTCAGAACTATATTGGGTTCCAGGTGAGTAGTGTCGCGCCACGCTGAAGTCAACCACGTGAGACGGGGAGGGGGCAGCTAGAATTACATCCTGTGATACCTCTAGGTCAGGTTACTTCCTTCAATGGAGCTACATTTCAGCTTTGTTTTGCTTCGGAGCGACAGTTCCTTTGTCACACAGTATTTACAGAGGGAAAAGCAGTGTGCACAGTAGGAAGTGACATTCAAGATAGTCCAATGGAAGCTTAATGAGATTGGAATCCCAGGTGGTGGAGGGTACAGGCCAAGAGGGTAGACTGGGTTACACAATGTACTGTACTCTGACCATTCAAACCCCCTACACAGACAAATCAATTAATGAAAGGGAAGCACAGGTGAGGCTCTCTATCGCACCTTGGATCCAATTAAGTAAATTAGGTCAATTAATTAAATCTTCACTTGCCTGCTGTTTAAAGATATACAGTAGGCTATGTTTGACTGGTTCAGAGTGTTAGGGGAAAGATCGAGAATGCCAGAATGGTGGAAGAATAAAATCTCATGCATCCCAGTGGGAGCGACCATATTGCCCACCTGCCTCTTCCATCTCTGACAAAATCTGCTAAATTATTTACACATATTTCTATGCATAATGATGTTACTGGTACAGGAGGTAACAGATGTCTGAGGACCTGAGCTGACTTAGTTGGAATAACATTGCAGAGCAATGTGTGCTGCTGTCTCAGGACTTATAAGTAGGGTAGAAAGTCCCTTATCCTCCGTTACTGAACTCAGCAAAAAAAGAAACGTCTTCTCACTGTCAACTTCATTTATTTTCAGCAAACTTAACATGTGTAAGTATTTGTATGAACATAACAAGATTCAACAAATGAGACATAAACTGAACATGTTCCACAGACATGTGACTAACAGAGATGGAATCATGTATCCCTGAACAAAGGGGGGGTCAAAATCAAAAGTAACAGTCAGTATTTGGTGTGGCCACCAGCTGCATTAAGTACTGCAGTGCATCTCCTCCTCATGGACTGCAACAGATTTGCCAGTTCTTGCTGTGAGATGTTAACCCACTCTTCCACCAAGCCATCTGCAAGTTCCCGGCCATTTCTGGGGGAGTGGCCCTAGACCTCACCCTCCGATAAAACAGGTCACAGATGTGCTCAATGGGATTGAGATCCGGGCTCTTCGCTGGCTATGGCAGAACACTGACATTCCTGTCTTGCAGGAAATCACACACAGAATGAGCAGTATGGCTGGTGGCATTGTCATGCTGGAGGGTCATGTCAGAATGAGCCTGCAGGAAGGGTACCACATGAGGGAGCATGATGTCTTCCCTGTAATGCACAGTGTTGTCATTGCCTGCATTGACAACAAGCTCAGTCTGATGATGCTGTGACACACCGCCCCAGACCGTGACGGACACTACACCTCCAAATCGATCCCGCTCCGGAGAACAGGCCTCGGTGTAATGCTCACTCCTTCAACGATAAACGCGAATCTGACCATCACCCCTGGTGAGTCAAAACCTTGACTCGTCAGTGAAGAGCACTTTTTGCCAGTCCTGTCTGGTCCAGCGACAGTGGGTTTGTGCCCATAGGCAACGTTGTTGCCGGTGATGTCTGGTGAGGACCTGTCTTACAACAGACGTACAAGCCCTCAGTCCAGCCTCTCTCAGCCTATTGCGGACAGTCTGAGCACTGATGGAGGGATTGTGCTTTCCTGGTGTAACTCGGGCAGTTGTTGTTGCCATCCTGTACCTGTCCCGCAGGTGTAATGTTCGGATATACCGATCAGTGGTCTGCCACTGACAGGATGATCAGCTGCCCGTCTTGTCTCCCTGTAGCGCTGTCTTAGGCGTCTGACAGTACGGACATTGCAATGTATTGCCCTGGCCACATCTGCAGTCCTCATGCCTCTTTGCAGCATGCCTAAGGCACATTCATGCAGATGAGCAGGGAGCCTGCCACATAGCCTGGTTCCTCTCTAGGTTTCTTCCTAGGTTTTGGCCTTTCTAGGGAGTTTTTCCTAGCCACCGTGCTTCTACACCTGCATTGCTTGCTGTTTGGGGTTTTAGGCTGGGTTTCTGTACAGCACTTTGAGATATCAGCTGATGTACGAAGGGCTATAAAAATAAATTTGATTTGATTTGATCTTACCTTTGATGCTATTCAGAGTCAGTAGAAAGGCCTATTATGTGTCCTAAGTTTTCATAACTGTGACCTTAATTGCCTACCCTCTGTAAGCTGTTTGTGTCTTAATGACCGTTCCACAGATGCATATTCATTACTTGTTTATGGTTCATTGAACAAGTATGGGAAACAGTGTTTAAACCTTTTACAATGAAGATCTGTGAAGTTATTTGGATTTTTACAAATTATATTTGAAAGACAGGGTCCTGAAAAGGGGCTGTTTCTTTTTTTGCTGAGTTTATAACACTTACTGCATGATAAAGTAGAATGCAAATTCAACACACAAGGTCAGCAGAAAATATGTCTCCATTCTTCCTACTGCCACTATCACATTTGCATCCTTGTTAAGCCAAGGGGCAAACATTACATCACACAATGAGGTCACAGGCCTGGATGTTTTCATCATTATGTTGTCTTCAGTGGTGACTTAGGATGAGGACACAGCAGTGGCTAATATCAGCCATTGATGGAAACATCTGCAGTGTGACATTGCCCTCTCAGGCAGGGCTATTTCAGACTTCTAAACCCAAACTTTATATTTTCACTTTACATTCTTCCTCTAGCAGTTGGCCTAGCAAGAAAACAGTTAATATATTTCCACAACTAGCATCCTGTCCAGGGGGTGTAGTTGTACATCAAGTTGCCTTCTGGGCGATTCCATGCCAGCAGGAGTGGAAAATATATTTGGTATCTCAGATTGTTCTGGCAATTCTCAATTCTCACAAACTTCATTGGGAGGAAGGATGGTTGAAATGCTTTTTACATTTGTATCACAAACCACTACATACCCCATATGTCAGAGCACACTATAAGGAGGATAATGACACCAAGGTGTATCTGTATCATGTACAGTTCACAGCTATAAGGGTCTTTCCGGAAGAATCTATATGTCTTAAAAGGTCTTAAAACGGCTACTTTCATCATGATTGTCTCAAAAATGGTTTGTGATACAAATGTAAAAATCACATCAAACATCCTTCCTCCCAATTATAATTCTATGTGAGAATTGCTAGAACAATCTGAGACAGCAAAATACAATTCTGCTCCCTTTGGCTTGGACAAGATATACTCCAAAGATTTCCAAAGCATACAGCATTTAAAAACTGTTTGGTACCCCAGTGGGTTAACAGACCTGTGTGGTCAAGGATGCATAGATAGGCTATGTATACCTATCAGCTATGGAGTCCATGTTTGGCAATCAGGATTTCAGTTATCGGATACCAGCACTGAGACAAAGGAAATATATTCTGCATAAACACTATGAATGAATACCATTAATGCTAACTGGGGTGTCTCGTCCAATGTGCATTTGCTTTGATCCAAAAGTCTCAGAGGGTAGTGCCTTAACCATGTTTTGTTTTCATTACCATAGGATTATGGAGCATTACAGGGACATAGAGGCTTGGGAGGTTGTGAAATGTCCAGAATATGACACGAGCCATGTTAAATTGTCCAGCGCCTCAAAGGGACATCACTCAGTTAAATGACATTAAGAGAACTACATTTGATGCTGCTCCAAAAGCTACTGATTATGATGTGGCGGCTCCTGCCACTCAATATTGCCTTCATGAAGGTAAAGCCATTAGGAATGCTGATGATTACGGTTAACACCTGATGCAAGCCTCATGTCAGTCAATGCTCGGTGACCTCTATCTGAACTCCATCTAGAGGGGCCTTCCCTGGTGGCAGGCATCATGCTTGGTCTCTCTCCACCTGTTTATTTATGCATACCCATCACAGTACCTGAGGGCCAACACGTCCATACTGGAAAGGTTATGTTTGACTGTGTTGCCATGTGAACTTTTCATTTGGATCATTTCTGTTCAGAGTCCTTCGTTATCCATACTATTTGCTCATTTAAATTCCTGTCCCTGTGTGGAAGAGAGAATGTTTGGCTCCCCAAATATCCCAGATGTATTTTTGGCCAGTTGTTCCCACAGTCTGTTTTAACCTCCTCACTGTGAGACAGATAGGGCACAATTGTATTAAACATGCCATCTTCCAGAATAGAAATTGGTTCATGAAAGTACATTTTACATTTATGTGGCATTTGTGATGACAAAGCTTTGACCCACGTTCTTCCATTCTAGAACTTCCAAAACAATTGTATCTGTAGCTCCCCATGAATTGACCATCAATTTTACATATGAGTCTCCCTATGTATTGCCATCAATGTTACATATGAGTCTCCTCAGGTATTGACCATCAATGTTACATATGAGTCTCCTCAGGTATTGACCATCAACTTTACATATGAGTCTCCTCAGGTATTGACCATCAATATTACATATGAGTCTCCTCAGGTATTGACCATCAATATTACATATGAGTCTCCCCATGTATTGACCATCAGTATTACATGAGTCTCCCCAGGTATTGACCATCAGTATTACATGAGTCTCCCCAGGTATTGACCATCAGTATTACATATGAGTCTCCCCATGTATTGACCATCAATATCACATATGAGTCTCCCCAGGTATTGACCATCAGTATCACATATGAGTCTCCCCAGGTATTGACCAGCAGTATCACATATGAGTCTCCCCAGGTATTGACCATCAGTATCACATATGAGTCTCCCCAGGTATTCACCACAGGCTTTTCTCAGTGTAAGGAACACATTATTCATAAGGGTTGTACTTTTTAATTAACAATTCATATATCAAGACATATTCAGTGCACTGGGGGAGACAAAACAGCAATGTGATACTGTTGTAGTGAAAGCATTTTCAAGAGTTCCAAGAATGTTACCTTATATGCCTGAATTAATGTACAATTGTATTTGTGTAGTTGACATGTGCTACAGTATATGTCTAGTGAGGTAAAACGTGAACTATTCTGTATGGGCAAAATAGGCTGCCAATTGATACACCAGTCATACACCAGTCTTTGCTGAAGCACAGACTCTTTCAAACCAACATTACCCTCAGAGATGTCTTCAGTTGTGCGGTTCAATAAGTGCTTCTTGCCTGTGGGGTAAAATTGCATATTGGGGACTGTTAAGTGAAAATTGCTATTGCGAACATCGACCACTTTATTTGTTGAAGTACTTCGTTGCTACATTGTGTAAAAGATTGTCTGTGATGTTAAGTACCATATGCCAAAACAGTCATTGCAATCAAATTATTAAGCTAAATATAATGTGTTAAATTCTTCATTTTAGTGTAAAATAGGTCATTTTGGTATGGCCAACCATTGTAACGTTAAAAACAACCACATGACGTGTTTGAACTAGGCTATTGCCACTCAATGGAAGGTAATGCATCACCAGAATGCCAAGTGTCCTCCAAGGACATGTTTTAAAGGAAGGGCACAACCAAACAAGAAAATAGTAGGAAGTAAAGAGTAGGAAGTAGGGAGTAATGAGTATCTAATAGGAAGTAAAGAGTATGACGTAGGGAGTAATGAGTAGGAAGTAGGGAGTAAAGAGTAGGAAGTAAAAAGTAGGACATAGGAATTAAAGTATAAAGTAGGGAGTAAAGAGTAGGAAGTATATCGTTGAAAGTAGGGAGTAGAGATTAGGAAGTAGCGAGTAAGGAGTAGGAAGTAGGAAGTAAAGAGTAGGACATAGGAAGTAAATAGTAGGAAGTAAAGAGTAGGAAGTAGGGAGTAACGAGTAGGAAGTTGGGATTAAAGAGTAGGACGTAGAGAGTAATTAGTAGGAAGTAGGAAGTAAAGAGTAGGAAGTAAAAAGTAGGACATAGGAAGTAAAGAGTATAAAGTAGGGAGTAAAGTGTAGGAAGTATATCATTGAAAGTAGGGAGTAAAGATTAGGAAGTAGGGAGTAACGAGTAGGAAGTAGTAAGTAAAGAGTAGGACATAGGAAGTAAATAGTAGGAAGTAAAGAGTAGGATGTGGGGAATAAGGAGTAGGAAATAGGGAGTAACAAGTAGGAAGTACAGAGTAGGAAGTAGGGAGTAACGAGTAGGAAGTTGGGAGTAAAGAGTTGGACGTAGAGAGTAATCAGTAGGACATAGGACGTTACAAGTAGGAAGTAAAGAGTGGGACACAGGAAGAAATTAGTAGGAAGTAAGGAGTAAAAAGTAGGACGTAAGGTGTAAAGAGTATGACATAGGATGTAACAAGTAGGGAGTAATGAGTAGGAAGTAGGACATAACAAGTAGGAGGTAAAGAGTAGAACATCGGAAGTAAAGAGTTGTAAATACGGGGTAAAGAGTAGAAAGTAGGGAGTAACAAGTAGGAAGTATGAAGTAAATAATAGAAAGTAGGGAGTAAAGAGTAGGACATGGGAAGTAAATAGTAGGAAGTAAAGAGTAGGATGTAAAGATTAAGAAGTAGGGAGTAATGAGTAGGAATCAAAGAGTAGGCAGTAGGGAGTAAAGAGTAGGATGTAAATAGTAGGAAGTTATCCTATAACATTTTATTTAGGCTGTCGTCAATTTATAACCACAAAATGGATTGGTTAATTACTCCAAATCTTTCTGGAGGCAAAGCCGCATATGGCATGGAGGTTGAAAAGGTCAAACCTCCAGTAGATTACTGCAAGTTCAATCAAAAGTAATGAATGTTCAAATATGAAGTTGTGTTATGCTGCTGGTATAATGAACTGTCATAAATAATTCACATAGCACAACACTAGCGCAGATCTATCAAATGTTTATGTGGGGGAAATGGACGAAAGGACCTGTTAACAGAGAAAGGCGGCTTAGCATATTTACTTATTATCAGCATGCAAATGTCCTTGTGGCTACAGGTCACAATATAATTGCACTAGTTGACCTGAGCCAAAATAGTTTGGTAAATACTTTTCCAAATTCTTTGACCTACTAGACCAGTGGTCACCAACCGGTAGATCCTGATCGACTGGTCGATCACCAAACATTTTCCTATTTTATTTTATTTGTCTCAGGCTGCACTCGATTCAGCAGCCTTAGATCCGGGTAGGCAAAGTGTTCCCATTTTGAACCATTTCATGTGTCTGAAGGTAGAACTCTGCCTACCTGGGAGGCACAGAGAGCAAATCAAGTGCACGTATAGGCCTACCAATGGCCAATCAGATAGCTCAGATCACTGTGTCTGCTCAGTTTCTTTGCACCATAGACTGTAAAAAGAAACTTTTATAAGCCATAAAATGCACATTCTCCCTACTTCCACTCACTCTACAACCAGCACTGCAGCTGCAATTAATGGGTATAGCAGTGTTTCCATAAGCTACTGTTGTTATAATTAGTGGCTTGTGGCTTTTTTTTTAAAGGAGGAATATTTCACATTCTCTGGTCAAAGGAGTAACAACATGAATTGGGGCATGAGGCAGAAATAATGCAGTGCAACTTATGTTTCGCCATCAGCTGGAAGACTGTCCCCTATTCTCAGCGGAGGGAGGTAAGAGGCAGCCTCACCGCAGCTCCCTCCTTCCCCTCAGACTGACCATCAGAAGCAAGTCTTCAGTCCAATTTTTTTATTTTATATTATGCTCACAAGTAATACAACAAATGATCTATTAAGAGTGTGATCATACACCTAAGATGTTGAAATACCATTTCTAAATGGTCAACATTGGCAGGGCAATTCAAACGTAGACATACATCACAGTTTAGTGAGGGGATATGGTCATCAGTACATCTACACATCAAAGATTCCACCCAATCTTATATTTCCATACAAGGGGCAATTAATAATGTCAGTGAATTGCATGAAACTCTCCATTAAAAAGTAAATGTACTGGGCATTAAGCCTATTGCACAAACCTAATTTTTAATTGGTTAATGTTGCATAGACTCAAGTTTTTTAAGTAATGTTTTTTTTTTATCCAAGCGATAGATCTTGGCTTGCATTTTCACTCAAAGTGATCTTGACTCCGAAAAGGTTGGTGACCACTGTGCTAGACAGTTGTTTTGAAGGCTTAATATGTGAAGAAGTTTGATGAGCAAGGGTAGTGAAGTATGAAGGACAGGATAATTGTTACGAGGGAGAAGAAAAAGGATATTTCCTTTTAAAAGTTTTCCTTTTGGTCTTTTACGCTCCTTCTTTCCAACATACACATTTACTTTTTAATGGAGCGTTTCATGCAATTCACTGACATGATTAATTATGGAAATACAAGATTGGGTGAAATCTTTGAGCAAGTTATCAAAGGTTCTGAGTATATGTACTGATGACTATATCCCCTCACTAAGCTGTGATGTATGTCTGTAATAAGCGGGTTGTGGGTTGAGTGAATGTCTTTCTGTGTATTTGTATCTGAGAGTCTTAGCCATATGTGCCTCATTAATAAGAAGCAATCAGAAATGTGGAAGGGTGGAATTAAAAATACCCCAAAAGCAAGATAACTAATGTCAAATATACTGTGTCCGTAAAATGTATATAGCATGTATAAGCTGGAAGTAGAAGCCTAAGTTCTGTTGTCCTTTGCTGGTGAAGATTGATACGTGTCATGAAACATACACTGTTGTGCACAAAACAGACACATACAACAGTTAAGATTCAAGGGGTTAGAAATATACAATCCTAAAGTACCTTAAGATACAGAGAGGGAAGAGTGACCATAGAGACTCCCTTTGGAATAACAGGGTAACACACCACCTCCATCACCACCACTCAATCCAAAAGGCAGCTCTGAAAACTGACAACGTGTCAGGTTAGATTCAGCCATCCCACATGGCTTGGTCAACAGTGTGACAGCTGCTCATGCCCAATATTAATCTCATCCTAGTTCTGTTCTTTAGTGTCAGCTTCCATGTCCTGGATCATTCCTTTATTCTGCCGGACCTACACCGCCTCCTTATGAAGACTGATACCATTCCCTTCTACTCTGGGCTTAGTCAGCCAACTGCTCGTATGGGGGATATTAATAGCAGCACAGTCAAGGTGTATCACGGTGTATCACTGATGATGACTTTTGGAGATTTGTCTTTTTTTTTACATGACTGTAGAATAGAATGTAGCTGTCTGTACCCATGTACTCAGTACAGAGGGATTACATAACTCTTCCTATATTTGCCTTGGACAAATGGCAACATCATGTAAAACATTGCCTTGGTGACATAATAAAAAGTGTTGCCTCTTTCTAAGAGCCATCATTTAATTGTTTCAAACAAGTGAAGTATAGGCAGCATTTAAACAGATTTTAAACCATGAAGGTGGACTAGTGCTTCTCACACAAGTGGCTGGCTTGGATTTCATCAGTGGCACATTGTTTATTTACCTGTCCAAATTCAGAAGGGCTTCTCAGGGTACATGTGTCAGGGGGAGCCATCAGTCCTTAAGTCACCTGTCAGCCGCCCTAATTCCCGAAATCTCCAGCCCAGAAGATATAAAGCAGTCATGGAGTCGCTTCAAAATCAGTTTAAAGTCCATCACAAAATGGACTTAACAGCCAGTGAGAAAAAAATGAGGAAGTTCATGGAAATGATGAAGGTTGGACATTAATCAGGTTTAGGTAAATATTATGGCTGACAGTCTTCAGTTCAGTGGATTGTTCAGCTCTGCATACAACCAGTGAATACTGCTCGTTCCTTAACTATTATGGTGTGGTTTTAATGAAACCAATCCTCTCTGAAAGAAAGATAGGGTGAAGGAGAAAAGGCACTGAAAGTAAAGTTCCCTTTCAATATAATTTAAGATTTCTCATGTGGCTCAGTTGGTAGAGTATGGCGCTTGCAACACCAAGGTTGTTGGTTTGATTCCCACGGGGGACCAGTATGAGAATGTACACACTCACTACTGTAAGTTATCCTGGATAAGAGCATCTGCTAAATGACAAAAAATAGCATTGGAGTTGTTGATGATTATTGAATTAAGGACATGCAGATCAGGTTGACTTTCTAGGAACTTCCATGATTTGTTTTTAAGACCCATGGACACTGAGTATATCAAACATTAGGAACACCTTCCGAATATTGAATTCTACCCCCTCCCACCTTTTGCCCTCAGATCAGCCTCAATTTGTCAGGGCATGGACACTACAAGGTGTCGAAAGCGTTCCACAGGGATGCTGGCCCATGTTGACTCCAATGCTTCCCACAGTTGTGTCAAGTTGGCTTGATGTCCTTTGGGTGTTGGACCATTCTTGATACACACAGGAAACTGTTGAGCATGAAAACCCCAGCAGTGTTGCAGTTCTTGACACAAACCAGTGCGCCTAGCACCTACTACCATAACCCGTTCAAAGGCACTTCCTGTACATATTTTGTATTAGCCATTCTGAATGGCACACATACACAATCCATGTCTCAATTGTCTGAAGGCTTAAACATAATTCTTTAACCAGTCTCCTCCCCTTCATCTACACTGATTGAAGTGGATTTAACAAGGGACATCAATAAGGGATCATAGCTTTCACCTGGATTCACCTGGTCAGTCTACATCATGGAAAGAACAGGTGTTCCTAATGTTTTGTCACTCAGTGTGTGTGTGTGTGTGTGTGTGTGTGTGTGTGTGTGTGTGTGTGTGTGTGTGTGTGTGTGTGTGTGTGTGTGTGTGTGTGTGTGTGTGTGTGTGTGTGTGTGTGTGTGTATAGACACCATACACAATATCCTCTTTGTGCTTGAGGCTACTGGATGTTTACCTGGAAACCTGGCATTGTGACAGGACCATGAGCGATCATCCTTTTGTCTGGAATGTGTTTTGACATCTTCCTGTGTGGGGGTGGGATGGCTGCATCTACTGCTGTGGGGTGGACAGGGATTTAAGCCCAGAGTGTATGTGCGCAGCAGGAGGGGCCTGGTGCGATCAAGGACATGCTGATTTTTTTTGCACTGACTGTTGCGCTGGCTCTATGCACACTCACACATACTTCACTGACATTCCAACACACACATACACACTTTCACACTCTTTCACACCCTTCACATATGCTGCTGCTACTCTGTTTATTATCTATCCTGATTGCCTAGTCACTTTTACCTCTACTTATATGTACATATTAACTCTGTATTCCTTGTGTATTGCCTCGTTATTGTTATTTTATTGTGCTACTATTTCCTTTTTTTAATGTAAATGTTCTTAATTTGTAACGCTGCATTTTAAAGGCTCGTCAGTAAGCATTTTACGGTAAAGTCTACACCTGTTATATTCGGCATATGTGACCCACAACATATGATTTGATTCCATTTTGATTTGGTGTGTTAATTGGAACACTGTCAGTCATCCATGAATAGGGAGGGAGGGTACAGGACTGACTGCCACATAGGGCTGGGCGATATGGCCAAAATATCATATCATAGTATTTTATCAAACATAAAGATATAAAACTGTATTTTTTTGTGAAGAATCAACAACAAGTGGGACACAATCATGAAGTGGAACGACATTTATTGGATATTTCAAACTTTTTTAACAAATCAAAAACTTAAAAATTGGGCATAGATACAGTGTAGTATATAGTAAAATACAGTCTACCGCCCAGCCCTACTGCCACAGTCTGCATAACACTGATTTCTAATGAGCTGTATGTATTTGGGTAGAAGATTGAAGGGAGAACATAAAACACTTACTTGAACATAATTTATTTAAGACTACAAATCTTTATCGTAAGCAAATCTAATTTTATTTGTCACATGCACCGAATATGACAGGTGTAGACCATTAAACTTTTAAAAACATTTTAACCCCAAAAAATCTGATTCCTTAATTTACATGTTGGACATCATTTATATGTTTTTAGCAAAATTCCAAGGTTTTTTTCCAAAGTCCACCGAGCACATTGGATGAGATTTATGTTGACTGTTTATTCCCATGGCAAATAATTCAAATGGCAGAAATCAAGTTAATCTAGTATATGTGTTTATAGCTTTGCTGTAGCCTGATGGCATACTCCTCCGTGACCTATCCCCTAGCTGTAATTGTATCTCGCTAGATAGAACAACGTTTTGTATCTGTGCTACCAAGCAGCACTAGTGATTACGCAGTCTAGCCCCTGGGATATGAACGGTGACCACATGGCCATTTACTTCCTCTGAATTATCCCTGATGACATTTAGTGTGGTAACACAACACAGGCCAGACTAGGGAACCATCTTATGAGAGGACACACCATAGAGCCATCCTATTAAAGTATTCTAATTCCTAATTCTAGATGTAAAAGTTCCATGCATTATGTAATCAAAATTCACCAAACAAAGCATTTGAACTGTGAACATGGAAAATTAACATATCTTCTACTTTCTGCTATTGTGTGGTGTATTATGGGATCTATATTTTATATAGGTCAAATGTGTCAGATGCAGAGAATAACAACCATGGTAAAGACCCAAAATACTCTACAACCACTGAGAGGACAAAACATTAAGAACACCGGATCCAGGTGAAAGCTATGATCCCTTATTGTCACTTGTTAAATCCACTTCAATCAGTCTAGATGAGGGGAAGAGACAGGTTAAAGAATGATTTTTAAGCCTTGAGTCAATTGAGACATGGATTGTGTATGTGTGCCATTCAGAGGGTCAATGGGCAAGACAAAGATTTAAGTGCCTTTGAACGGGGTATGGTAGTCGGTTCCAGGTGCACCGGTTTGTGTCAAGAACTGTGACGCTGCTGGGTTTTTCACGCTCAACAGTTTCCTCTGTGTATCAAGAATGGCCCACCACCCAAAGGACATCCAGCCATTTTCAAACAAATGTGGGAAGGTCTTCCTAATGTTTGTCACACTCAGTGTATGTGTGAATGAATATCCTCCCTATTCATTTTAGCTAAGAATATAGAAGTTTGTCTAAGAGGTGTAATCAGACTAAGTGAAATGTTAGGCTGGTATGTGGATTTGTTGATGCTTGTACTACTTTCCGACCTCATTTGTTTTTGTTGGATATATCGAATTCAACTTTCCAAACATTTCCTTGTCCTCTTTCCACGTTTTCCCAAAAAGACACGAGAGGGACCGATTAGGGAAATGTGTCTGAAATGGTCTCCGTCAGTGAGCCGTTTTCACCTCATCTCTGTGACAAAAGGACGGAGGGCATTGATGACAAACCATTTAGCATGAGTGCAGAGGCACAGGTGCTGATGCCGTTAGCTGCAGACAGCTTTCACATAGGCCTAATGCAGAGCCACTATACTGTCAAAATAGCACCCTGATCACATTTTCACATCAGGTTTTAGAGTAATCTGTTGTTTATGTTGGGTTATATGTGGTGATCGAGGCCATTCAATAGTCCATTAGTCCTCAATCAAACATAAACCCAATTAAAAAGGGAGGCTAACTTCATCATCCTTGTCTGGGAATAATACAATGATCAGCTACTAGTAATCCAATGTAATATTATGAGCAGTTACTGGTAATCCAATGTAATATTGTGAGCAGTTACTGGTAATCCAATGTAATATTATGAGCAGTTACTGGTAATCCAATGTAATATTATGATCAGCTACTGGTAATCCAATGTAATGTTATGATCAGCTACTGGTAATCCAATGAGGTTGTTCATTATACAGGATGCCTTAAATTGTGATATTAACTAGTCATTTGAGTTGGCTTTCTCTGTTAATATGGGTCAAGCAATGAGGTGTACCTACAGGAATCTGGTTGAATACCCACCCACTCATCCTATGCTCCTCCATTGATCACATCAGGACCCTGTGGAATGCCATTTAGCTGTGCATTCTGCAGTAGCGCAGTGAGCCAACGTCTCGTTTCAAATATGCCACCAAAGTCCCAAGCTCTAAATTTGACATATGGCAGCGGGACCCTCCCAGGTTGGCTAACGTTCCCAGAAAGCCGTTTACTGACTTGCCACTTCACATTATGCCTCTCACTCGTACCCTATTCCCTCTGATAGTGTTGAACTGTGATTACAAACTTTTGCTGACTGCTAGTTTAAGAGAAGATATTCCTGGTGGGGATGTGGAGGGCTATATGTTTTCCTACTCATGACATTTCAATGAATATATATTTGAGCTTTCTGGAGACCATACATTAGTCAGCTAGGTCCCCACCTGCGGTCAAGCGGCCGGCTCGTCAATCAAGCATCCACGGTGAAAAGCCAGACCCGGTTGGGAGCTTAGGCCATTCGCTCTCATATCCCATCATCATCAAGCATTCAAGAACCACAAACACGAAGAAATATACAACAACCACACGTCTCCATCCAATACACGACAACCACACGTCTCCATCCAACACACGACAACACCACGTCTCCATCTAACACACCACAACCACACGTCTCCATCCAATACACAACAACCACATGTCTCCATCCAATACCCAACAACCACACGTCTCCATCCAATACACAACAACCACACGTCTCCAACCAATACACAACAACCACACGTCTCCATCCAATACACTTTGCGGCTGAGCCGTTGTTGCTCCTAGACGTTTCCACTTCACAATAACAGCACTTATAGTTGACCGGAGCAGCTCTTGCAGGGCATACATTTTATGAACTGACTTGTTGGAAAGGGGGTATCCTATGAGAGTGCCACGTTGAAAGTCACTGAGCTCTTCAGTGCGGGCCATTCTACTGCCAATGTTTGTCTATGAAGATTGCATGGCGGTGTGCTCGATTTTATACACCTGTTAGCAACGGGTGTGGCTGAAATAGCCAAATGTACTAATTTGAAGGGGTGTCCACATACTTTTGGACATGTAGTGTAGCACATATGGTTATAGTAAGACATTCAACAGGGAAAGGGAGTTTGTTATGAAATGCTCATGTTTTTTCTCTATTTAACCAGTGTACCGATGTAACACACAGCCCTTATTTTGTTGAAAAGTCGCTATGAGGAGGCCCTGGTGCTCAAGGTTGTTCTGTCCTTGTGCTTGTGTACGTACAGCTCTACAGAATGTTCTGATAACAACTTCACTCAATATAAACATGTAGCCCAAACCCTTTGTAACCCAGATCCTTTGCAGCCCAGACACTGATCATTGATAACAACTGTCTGAATAGTCTGAGAGGATCTTTATTGTATGGTATCTCTTTTTAGGTGGAAGTTCTGTGAATGCTGTGCTGAATCACACCATTGGCTTTGATTGCAAAGCTGACTAATGTGAAGCACCCAGTGTCATGTTCCATAGCAGACTCTCCTTATATGCATCCCCAAGAATATGTACTAATACTGATTCGCCTCACGCTAGCTACAGTGTAAACACACCTCTGGGTGACTGTCACAATTCATTAGCAAATCTTAATTAACTAGCACAAAGGGACAGGCATGGCCTGAGCATTAAACATGGGCATCCATAGAAATGTGAATTTCTATTCAATATGCTGTTGTACGAGTTAACAGCATAGTCTACTTACTAACAAGCACTCTTCATTCTAGATATCAATGATATTTCTAATTGACAAATACATTTAGAGGTCTGAACCTCAATCAAACATAAACCCAATTAAAAATGGAAGCTAATTCATCCTCCTTGTCTGGGAATAATACTATGATCAGCTACTGGTAATCCAATGTAATATTATGATCAGTTACTGGTAATCCAATGTAATATTATGATCAGTTACTGGTAATCCAATGTAATATTATGATCAGTTACTGGTAATCCAATGTAATATTATGATCAGTTACTGGTAATCCAATGTAATATTATGATCAGTTACTGGTAATCCAATGTAATATTATGATCAGTTACTGGTAATCCAATGTAATATTATGATCAGTTACTGGTAATCCAATGTAATATTATGATCAGCTACTGGTAATCCAATGTAATATTATGATCAGTTACTGGTAATCCAATGTAATATTATGATCAGTTACTGGTAATCCAATGTAATATTATGAGCAGTTACTGGTTATCCAATGTTATATTATGAGGTCTGACCTTGAGAACCTTGTGGGTTCATCGTTTAGGAACCCAAACCCTGGGAGGTAACCCTCCCCACACATTTCTACAGGGCTGACTTGAACCACGCTCTCAGACTCCAGATGCAAATTTTAAGGTGACTATGTAGCAGTGGTGTAAAGTACTTCAGCACAAATACTTTAAAGTACTACTTAAGTAGTTTTTGGGGTGTCTGTACTTTACTATTTCTATTTTTTGACAACTTTTACTTTTACTTCACTACATCCCGAAAAAAAGAATGTACTTTTTACTCCATACATTTTCCCTGACACCCAAAAGTACTCATTACATTTTGAATGCTTAGCAGGACAGGAAAATTGTCAAATTCATGCACTTATCAAGAGAACATCCCTGGTCATCCCTATTGCCTCTGATCTGACAGACTCAATAAACACAAATGCTACATTTGTAAATTATGTCTGAGTGTTGGAGTGTGCCCTTGGCTATCCATAAATAAAAAACAAGAAAATGGTGCTGTCTGGTGGGCATAACACAGGGAATTTTAAATGATTTACACTTTTACTTTCAATACTTAAGTATATTTAAAACCAAATACTTTTAGACTCAAGTAGTATTTTACTGGGTGACTTTAACTTTTAGTAATTTTCTATCTTTATTTTGACTCAAGTATGACAATTGGGTACTTTCTCCACCACTGCTATTCAGCTTGATCAATGCCCACTACAGTGTTAGTTGCAGTGAGAGAAAAAAAGTAAGGTATTTTGAACATTTCAACACCTGTAAATTGCCAATAGATAACCATGTAGAGAACCTACAGTAGCAGAAGCCTTAGGGCTCTTCAACTGGAAGAATCCAAATAAACTGAATAGAAGAAGAATCCGTCATCTAAAACCACAAAAACCAAATGAGAACTGCCAAGGGATGCCAGTGGCCTATGCACTGCACCTCCAATTGACATGTAAAAGAAAGGAAACAATATGAAATACAGTGACAATTCAAAAAGATGAATGAATCATATCAAATCAGTGGCAGCAGCTGATTGGCCGAATACCCAGGGCGCGAGGTGATTCTAGTTGGCAATAAAGCAGCATCGCAGAAACCTGATGCCAAGTTTTGAAACTACTGGTAGTTTATTTGAGAAGAAATATAAAGCAATCTATGCATTTGAACAACAGCGTAAGCACAAGTATTTCACTGTTGCCTGTACTGTAAAGCATTGAGCGGCTAGCTCACATCACAAACAAACGAGTGCACCAGGAAAAACGCAACAAGCATGCAGATGCAATAAGTGACAAAGCCTGATGCGCTAGCCAGGTAACTTTCATTCTAAAATAACTTCATATTTCCGAGTTAGTCAGATATTCGTTTTGAAAATAAATTGGAACGAGAGCTAACTAGCTAGCAAGCTAGATACAGCTAACTGCCTACTTATCAAAGGTCTATAACTTATGAATTTGACCCCCAAAAGATCTACCAAACTATTTCTCAATGTTTCCAAAAATTGCTGTAGCTGGCTAATTAATTTAGTCATGCTTTGTGATACACACTTTCTTATGCAGTTTTAGTCCACACATGTTTCCCTGTCACCTACAGTAGAACCACGGCTAGAACGAGACAGGTATTTCAATTGATGTATAAAATGTGAAGCATCCGCTTGGCGTTTCCACTCACTATGGAAGTGATAGGAAGTGATTGGCCGGTAGTAGGAGAAGATGGAACGAGATGGATTTTGGCTGACATTCTGCACATTTTCTCATTGATGAAAGCTTTGATTTCAATACAGTTTTCTGTTCCGAAAACTATAATCTGTCATGAACAGAGTGGACTAAGTTTGAGACTTTACCCTTCACTTGCATTTTTTGCAAAAAAAATCCCAAAACCTGTTTTTGCTTTGTCATTATGGGGTATTGTGTGTAGTTTGATGAAGATTTTTTAAATACATTTTAGAATAAGGCTGTAACGTAACAACATGTGGAAAAAGTCAAGGGGTCTGAATACTTTCCAAATGCACTGCATATATATTTTTATTTTATATAAAACATTTAAATTGTTTTTTTTGCACTGCCCCTAACGCCCTAATGGGCTGGCCGCCGCTGAACAAATCATAATAAACACAGCATGTTTATGATAAACCAGACATTTAGCCTACAAAACAGAGGAAGGTGCTTTAAATAGCTTACCGTTATGTGCAATCTGTACGGTGTCCATATTAGGACATTCATCCTTTGGTGATTATTTGCCATCAGGTCAGTTTATGGCTTGATTGGCCATGGTACATGTTAATAAACTCAGACTCTTGTCTATTGGCTGTGTATCCTAGAACATGTTCACATTACATTTATGTCCAAATGGTTGTGGCTTATTGCATTTTTCAACAACATTCCAGCACTGTAATTCATATAGAGTGAGCTTGTGCAAACTGCAAGAAACTTTGCTTGCTAACAGTTTTTTTCACGCACCCATGCACTGTTGTCATTCTCCCCACCCACCATAACAGACCCAGTGTGTGACATTGCAGAAGTTTACTGAGAGAGTACACACTGAAATGATGCACGGAGTAGACAGCTTGCACCCAGTCTGCCCTGGGGCATTGACCAAGACACTAAATGATACTCTGGTCATGCTTGGCGTGCAAAATAGCTTGTACCCAAAGATAGAAAGCATCAACAGCACCAAAATGAGAATGCAACCTGACAGATGTTTAGTTGAAAGGTTTTCCTTACACGGAACCTCTACTGACATCAGGTTTCAACTGACCCTCATGGAATGACTCATCATGTTTTAATATACTTCCATATTTGAAAATGCAAGATCATCAGAGAGCAGTCTAGATGTATTGACTTTTGGTCAGTAAATAAACCAGTCCATTTTAAACCTGATCAAACCTATTATGTTTGATGGATGATAGGAAATCTGACTAAATGTTGACAGAGAATAAGGGATGTCTTCATATGGACAAAATGCACGTGAACCAATGACAATCGTTAACCAATTAGCAATCTAGCATCACAGTATTGACCGTCACTGAGGATTGGGATCGATATGTGATTATTCCAATCCATTAATAATTATCATGTCAGAGGCTGCAATAAAGTTGATATGGATTCATAGATTATTTACTACCAAGTCAATATCACTAAGAAGCATTAAAATCAATACTCTCACAATGCTTTATATTATAGGCATATACTGTAATTCACTGTTGGCACAGAACGATATTCTTCCTCCCAAATAAAATAGCAATGTTGTCATAGACATTATACATGACAACCTGTGAATACATATTATTGTTGGAGTTATGGTGCACTCACAATCACATGGTTGTATGGGCATGACTGCTTTCAATATGATATCTCTACTTCTCATTTGAACCATCATAGTTAGCTTCATTACAGTTATGTTTAACTGATTGTATTGGTATGTGTACACTTCTTTGCATGCATTCATTTGTCCTTTAAGGGATGTTAATTGCATTCCCGGTGACGACGTGACCAAATTCAACGATCAGAACTATATACTCTGCATTAAGACACAGCTGTTGTTGGAGATGAATTTCTAGAAGAAACCTGAGAACACAGGGACAAACAGTGGCGCAGGTTCAGTGCAGTCTGTTCTCATCTTGTCCCCCTAACCATCTCCACCTTTTCAGTGCAGTCTGTTCTCATCTTGTCCCCCTAACCATCTCCACCTTTTGAATCTCCATACCCAATGGATTGTTCTGTTACTTCACTCTGCTGGGTTCATTTAGTAAAAATGCTGCTGCGTTCATGCTTGACAGACTCCAGCAGCTCTCAGACCCCACACCTTGGCATGACCTTATTAACATGCTGGGTGTAATGAGAGGCACCAGCCAACATCTGCGAGCCCGTTGACAGAGCGGTTGCAATCATAGAGGTTCTTTTGCTTTCCTCGGAAATTCACGACATCCCATGAAAATGGCTAATTACGACATTCAGGGACTGCCAGGTGCATTTCTTTCCTTTTCATTCCATTGGTCTTGGACAACAAATATTGCAAAGATTGAGAACACAGACCTCTTTACTATATCAAATGTTACTCTTTCTCTTACACACGCACACAAGACACAAATACAAACAGTTTACGAGTGTGTGAAGTGAGGATCGATAGGAGAGCATCCTGTTATCAAATCCAGTCGATTTTTATTTATCAAATGCTTTGTTAACAACAGGTGTGGACTAACAGTGAATTGCTTACAGGCCCTTAAACAACAATGCAGAGAGAACAAAAATAGAGAAATAATAGAAAAGTAAAACACATAATAATGAAAGTAATAATAAATACACAATGAGTAACGATAACTTTGCTGTCTTTGCTTTATACACAGGGTACCAGTACTGAGTGTTATTGAGGTAGATATGTACATACAGTAAGTAACATATAGTAAACAGTAGCAGCAGCATATGTGATGAGTAAAAAAGTTAGTGCAAAAAGGGTCAATGCAGATAGTTAACCAAATAGCTACCCGGACTATTTAACAAACTATTTAGCAGTCTTATAGCTTGAGGGTAGAAGCTGTTCAAGGTCCTGTTGGTTCCAGACTTGGTACTGTTTGCCATGAGGTAGCAGAGAGAACAATCTATGGCTTGGGTGGCTGGAGTCCTCTGACACCGCCTGGTATAGAGGTCCTGGATGGCACGGAGCTCGGACCCAGTGATGTACTGGGCCGTATGCATTACTCTCTGTAGCGCCTTGCGGTCGGATGCCAAGCAGTTGCCATACCATGCGGATATGCAGCCGGTCAAGATGTTCTCAATGGTGTAGCTGTAAAACGTTTTTAGGATCTGAGGGCCCATGCCAAATCTTTTCAGCCTCCTGAGGAGGTAGAGGCATTGTCTTGCCATTTTCACGACTGTGTTGGTGTCTTTAGACCATGAATGATCCTTAGTGATGTGGACATCGAGTAACTTGAAGCTCTTGACCCATTCCATGCCAGCCCCGTCGATGTGAATGGGTGCGTGCTCGGCCCTCCGTTTCTTGTAGTCCACGATCAGCTCCTTTGTCTTGCTGATGTTGAGGGAGAGGTTCTAGTTCTGTCACCACACTGCCAGGTCTCTGACATCCTCACTGTAGGCTGTCTCATCGTTGTCAGTGATCAGGCCTACCACTGTCGTGTTGTCGGCAAACTTAATGATGGTGTTAGAGTCGTGCGCGGCCACTCATTCGTGTATGAACAGGGAGTACAGAAGGGGAGTAAGCACACACCCCTGAGGGGCCCCCGTGTTGTGGCAGATATGTTGGTACCTACCCTTACACCTGGGGGCATCCTGTCTGGAAGTCCAGGATCCAGTTGCAGAGGCAGGTGTTCAATCCCATGGTCCTTAGTTTGATGAGTGATGAGCTTGGAGGGCAATATGGTGTTTGAATGGCTGAGCTGTCATCAATGAACAGCACTCTCACATACAGTAGGTGTTCCTTTTGTCCAGGTGGAAAAGGGAAGTGTGGAATGAATTAGAAATTGTGTCATCTGTAGATCTGTTGGGGCGGTATGTGAATTGGAGTGGGTCCAGGGTGTTTGGGATGATGGTGTTGATGTGAGCCAGGATCAGCCTTTCAAAGCACTTGGCTTCAGATGTGAGTGATGATGGGGTGATGGTCATTTAGACAGGTTGCCTTGGCTTCTTGAACACAGGGACTTTGGTGGTCTGCTTGAAACATGTAGCTTTAACAGACTGGGACAGGAACAGGTTTAAAATGTTAGTGAAGACACTTGCCAGCTGGTCAGCATCCTGGTAATCCGTCTGGCCGTGTCTAGTGGTGATGAGAGTGGCATCCTGTTATGTATCCTAGTGGTGATGGAAGAGCATCCTGTTAGGTAGTCCAGTGGTGATGGGTGAGCATCCTGTTAAGTAGCCTAGTGTGTTGAAGTCTGAACAGAAGATGTTGATGACAAGGACACAGGTGGGAGCAGTCCCTCCTGTCTCCTTGTTTTCATCTGCTTCTGATGTTGGGCTCAGAAAGCACAGCTCATCCATCTCTGCCACACATATTTATTTTTTTTTACCTTCATTTAACTAGGCAAGTCGGTTAAGAACAAATTCTTATTTTCAATGACAGCCTAGGAACAGCCTGTTCAGGGGCAGAACAACAGATGTGTACCTTGTCAGCTCAGGGATTTGAACTTGCAACCTTTTGGTTACTAGTCCAACGCTCTAACCACTAGACTACCCAGCCACCCCAAATCATTTCCAATCAATTGAATTTACCACAGGTGGACTCCAATCAATTTATAGAACCATCTCAAGGATGATCAATGGAAACAGGATGCACCTGAGCTCAATTTCGAGTTTCATACCAAAGGTTCTGAATACTTATGTAAATAAGTTACTTAAAAACATTTTTGCAAACATTTCTAAAAACTTGTTTTCACTTGGTCATTATGAGGTATTTGTGTAGATTGATGAGGGAAAACATTTATTTAATACATTTTAGATTAAGGTTGTAACGTAACAAAATATGGAAAGAGTGAAGGGGCTTGAATACTTTCCAAATGCACCAAATCCAGTGGCATTTGATTAGTAAATTCCATCAAATCAACTCAAATCAAATTGTATTGGTCACATACACATATTTAGCAGATGCTATTGCGGGTGTAGCGAAATGCTTGTGTTCCTAGCTTCAACAGTGTAGTAATATCTAACAATTCACAACAATACACACGTATCTATCTAAAAGTAAAATAATGGAATTAAGAAATATCTAAATATTATGAACAGCAATGTCGGAGTAGCATTAACTAGAATTCAATGTGGAATAGAATACAGTATATACATATGAAATGAGTAAAGCATATACATATGAAATAAGTAAAGCAGTATGTAAACATTATTAAAGTGACTAGAGTTCCTCTAACCACTAGGCTACCCTGCCGCCCCATAACACATGCCATTTAATGGTCAGCCAATGTTGCTTTGCATCCCGCTGGCTCCACTTTAAACTCCAGAGAGAGGGATGAGTATCTTAAAATGTTGAAATTACAGTTTTCCTACAAATAAATTGTGTGTCACATGAAAATTGTGTGTGTGCGTGGATGTGTGGCTGGATGGGTGTGAGAGAGAGAGAGAGAGAGAGAGAGAGAGAGAGAGAGAGAGAGAGAGAGAGAGAGAGAGAAAGTGAAAGTGAAAGTGAGAGAGCAAGAGCAAGAACGAGAGAGTATTAATCCAGACTGAACGTCTTTGACAGTGTGTCAAGTGTATACATGTGTGTGCTTTACAGACATCAGACATACCAACTGCTTGTCTGAATATATATTTACACAGAATGGTTATATTTTCCAGCTCATTAAGAACAGAGTCATCATCAGTATTGCTACAGTGAGATGTGTTAGTGGAGGTTAGGGAGGTTTCAGGAGAGGGAGGGGGACTCTGGCTCCACATCCCGATTAGCTCACTGCTGACACTGGAGCAGAAATGCGAATTCTCTGCCAGATGCAGCAGTCTGCAGGCCACTGCAACACCTGGGACTGGGACTTTGAGAGATCTCTTCTTGGCATGCTGGTTATTAATACAGGGCTGGTAGGAACATTGTCAAAGCATTGGTCTCTGCATTCACCCTGCCTTTCTCATCTGCCTGTGGCTGTACTGTCATAGACAATGACCTTGTGTCTAAAACTAGAAGGTCAAATAAAAAAGATGTTGATCTAAACCATGTCCACAACACATGAGGCAGTCTCACTATTTCTCTGAGATAAAGACCACAGCATAGTGGATAATCAGCAAGTATTTTATGCGAGCATGAATAGCTGAGGCAGTGGTAGCATTTTAACGCAGGGTAATAAATGGCACCAATGTTCTCCACTGCAATACGCCACAAAAGGCAGAGGCCATGAATACCATTGCTGAAAAAGGAAACTGCCACGATGCTGCAGCGTATGACTCAGACTACTACACCTTAACACAGAACATTTAACAATGAACGAGGGAAACTGAAGCCACTACTGCAACCTATCTGCCAGCCTGACTACCGCAATCGGAGCAATTGTAGCACCTCATTAGGGCAATCACTTAGTCACTAATCAGGTTGTAATCTTCCATTTAACATTGGGATCATTCACCAACACCTCTTAATTGATCCCTGCAATTGGCTTATTAACGGGTCGACAGATAGAAAAGTTAACCAGAGAAGACAAGACGACGGTTGAAAAAAAATATCTCATTTGGAGTAGCTGACAAATGAGTGGCCAGACAACTGGTAATGAATCAGGCACAGCACAGTATTAGCTCGGACCTGTCTAACTCAACCAAAGAAGAACTACCTTTGGCTTCCAATTCCATCCTGTTAGAAACTGGTTTGTTTGTATTACCACTGAATCCTATGAGGATGTTTTTTTTTCTTCCCATTTACAGTAACAAGGGTCAGAAGTCACATTTTCAGAGCACTGCCTTCACAACACAAGAGCCTGGAACAAAGCACACAAGATGGCTGGCTCTCTACAGTATAGATTCTCCTTCGTCTTTACAAGGCTTTGTCGGGGAAATTGTCTCTAATACTAATCCTATTTCATGGCAGCTCATGCCTGTTCACTAGAATATCTGAATCTTACACAAAGTGCTTTAGAGGAAATAGCACAATTGGAACCCTTGTGCTGTAAAGTCTATCAAAGCATGAATTGGACATGGTCGACGACTCAGCCCTTTTCAGATGTGAGAAGGCCTGCTACATTAAACCCCTAACCCTTGTTTGAAGGTATCCCTCTTTACTTGACACCCATCTACATGGATAGGTGAATGGGCGAATGCACCTCCAAAGCCATTTTCCTGCTGCTATTACAACTGTTTAGCCAAGACATCCTCAGACTGATGAAGACTGATGGAAATAAATGGGTGAAGCCAAATGCCCATAGCCAAACTGCATATGTTATTTCCCATCATTCAACCTCAAGTAAAACACTCAGGCTTAATTATACAATCCAGTGCAGTACGCCAGCCCTCGCAGGCCCCCAGGCCAGGAAGGAGAGCAGGAAACAGCACAGATTGAAAATAAATGCTGTTATAAACAGCCACTGCTGGTAGAAGGGCACTGAGGTTTTGTGGAGGGCAGTGGAGTTTGGAGGGAAGGGTTTTTAAGTTTCAAGATTTATTTGTCATAGTGAAATGGTTAGCTTGCAAGCCCTACCCAATAGGTCAGTATTAAATTTCAAAAAAGCATAACTAATAAATAAAAATATAAATACAATTTCAATAAGTGGGTCCCGCTTTAAACGACGTTCAGCTTATAAAGGCTTCTGTGGCGGGCTGGGCGCATTGTGCGCTAACCAAGGTGGCCAGGTGCACGGTGTTTCCTCCGGCGCATTGGTGCGGCTGGCTTCCGGGTTGGATGCGTGTTAAGAAGCAGTGCGGCTTGGTTGGGTTGTGTATCGGAGGACGCATGACTTTCAACCTTCGTCTCTCCCGAGCCCGTACGGGAGTTGTAGCGATGAGACAAGATAGTAGCTACTACAACAATTGGATACCACGAAATTGGGGAGAAAAAGGGGTAAAAAAAATAAATAATAAAAAATAAATAATAATAATATTAAAAAAAAGATAAAAATAAATAAAAATAAAAAGTATACAGTTATACAGTCGGAAGATTACATACACTTAGTCATTAAAACTAGTTTTGGCAAGACAGTTAGGACATCGACTTTGTGCATGACACAAGTTATTTCTCCAACAGTTGTTTACAGACAGATAATTTACTGTATCACAATTTTAGTGGGTCAGAAGTTAACATAGACTAAGTTGACTGTGCCATTAAACAGCTTGGAAAATTGCAGAAAATGATGTCATAACATTAGAAGCTTTGAATGACATCTTTTGAGTCAATTTGAGGTGTACCTGTGTATTTATTTCAAGGCCTACCTTCAAACTCAGTGCTTCTTTGATTGACATCATGGGAAAATCAAAAGAAATCAGCCAAGACATCAGAAAAACAATTGTGGACCTCCACAAGTCTGGTTCATCCTTGGGATTCATTTCCAAATGCCTGAAGGTACCACGTTCATCTGTAGAAACAGTAGTTCGCAAGTATAAACATCATGGGGCCATGCAGCCTTCATACCGCTCAGGAAGGAGACACGTTCTGTCTCCTAGAGAAGAACGTACTTTGGTGTCAATCCCAGAACATCAGCAATGAGCCTTGTGAAGACGCAGGAGGAAACAGGTACAAAAGTATCTATGTTCACAGTAAAAACGAGTCCTATGTGGACATAACCTGAAAGGTCGCTCAGCAAGGAAGAAGCCACTGCTCAAAAACTGCCATAAAAATGCCAGACAACTGTTTGCAACTGCACATGGGGAGAAAGATCGTACTTTCTGGAGAAATGTCCTCTGATCTGATGAAACAAAAATAGAACTGTTTGGCCATAATGACCATCGTTATGTTTGGGGGAAAAAGGTGGAGGCTTGCAAGCCGAAGAACACCATCCCAAACGTGAAGCACGGGGGTGGCAGCATCATGTTGTGGGGGTGCTTTGCTGCAGGAGGGACTGGTGCACTTCACAAAATAGACGGCATCATGAGGTATGAAAATTATGTGGATATATTGAAGCAACATCTCAAGACGTCAGTCAGGAAGTTAAAGCTTGGTTGCAAATGGGTCTTCCAAACGGACAATGACCCCAAGCATAATTCCAAAGTTGTGGCAAAATGGCTTAAGTACAACAAAGTCAAGGTATTGGAGTGGCCATCACAAAGCTTTGACCTCAATTCTATAGAAAATGTGTGGGCAGAACTGAAAAAGTGTGTGCGAGCAAGGAGGCCTACAAACCCCACTCAGTTACACCAGCTCTGTCAGGAGTAATGTGCCAAAATTCACCCAACTTATTGTGGGAAGCTTGTGGAAGGCTCCACGAAACGTTTACCCAAGTTAAACAATTTAAAGGCAATGCTTCCAAATACTAATTGATTGTGTTTTAACTTCTGACCCACTGGGAATGTGATGAAAGAAATCAAATCTGAAATAATCATTCTCGCTACTATTATTCTGACATTTCACATTCTTAAAATAACGTGGTGATCCTAACTGACCTAAGACAGGGAATTTTTACGAGGATAAAATGTCAGGAATTTTGAAAAACTGAGTTTAAATGTATTTGGCTAAGGTGTATGTACAGTGCCTTGCGAAAGTATTCGGCCCCCTTGAACTTTGTGACCTTTTACCACATTTCAGGCTTCAAACATAAAGATATAAAACTGTATTTTTTGTGAAGAATCAACAACAAGTGGGACACAATCATGAAGTGGAACGATATTTATTGGATATTTCAAACTTTTTTAACAAATCAAAAACTGAAAAATTGGGCGTGCAAAATTATTCAGCCCCCTTAAGTTTATACTTTGTAGCGCCACCTTTTGCTGCGATTACAGCTGTAAGTCGCTTGGGGTATGTCTCTATCAGTTTTGCACATCGAGAGACTGACATTTTTTTCCCATTCCTCCTTGCAAAACAGCTCGAGCTCAGTGAGGTTGGATGGAGAGCATTTGTGAACAGCAGTTTTCAGTTCTTTCCACAGATTCTTGATTGGATTCAGGTCTGGACTTTGACTTGGCCATTCTAACACCTGGATATGTTTATTTTTCAACCATTCCATTGTAGATTTTGCTTTATGTTTTGGATCATTGTCTTGTTGGAAGACAAATCTCCGTCCCAGTCTCAGGTCTTTTGCAGTCTCCATCAGGTTTTCTTCCAGAATGGTCCTGTATTTGGCTCCATCCATCTTCCCATCAATTTTAACCATCTTCCCTGTCCCTGCTGAAGAAAAGCAGGCCCAAACCATGATGCTGCCACCACCATGTTTGACAGTGGGGATGGTGTGAGCTGTGTTGCTTTTACGCCAAACATAACGTTTTGCATTGTTGCCAAAAAGTTCAATTTTGGTTTCATCTGACCAGAGCACCTTCTTCCACATGTTTGGTGTGTCTCCCAGGTGGCTTGTGGCAAACTTTAAACGACACTTTTTATGGATATCTTTAAGAAATGGCTTTCTTCTTGCCACTCTTCCATAAAGGCCAGATTGGTGCAATATACGACTGATTGTTGTCCTATGGACAGAGTCTCCCACCTCAGCTGTAGATCTCTGCAGTTCATCCAGAGTGATCATGGGCCTCTTGGCTGCATCTCTGATCAGTCTTCTCCTTGTATGAGCTGAAAGTTTAGAGGGACGGCCAGGTCTTGGTAGATTTGCAGTGGTCTGATACTCCTTCCATTTCAATATTATCGCTTGCACAGTGCTCCTTGGGATGTTTAAAGCTTGGGAAATCTTTTTGTATCCAAATCCGGCTTTAAACTTCTTCACAACAGTATCTCGGACCTGCCTGGTGTGTTCCTTGTTCTTCATGATGCTCTCTGCGCTTTTAACGGACCTCTGAGACTATCACAGTGCAGGTGCATTTATACGGAGACTTGATTACACACAGGTGGATTGTATTTATCATCATTAGTCATTTAGGTCAACATTGGATCATTCAGAGATCCTCACTGAACTTCTGGAGAGAGTTTGCTGCACTGAAAGTAAAGGGGCTGAATAATTTTGCACGCCCAATTTTTCAGTTTTTGATTTGTTAAAAAAGTTTGAAATATCCAATAAATGTCATTCCACTTCATGATTGTGTCCCACTTGTTGTTGATTCTTCACAAAAAAATACAGTTTTATATCTTTATGTTTGAAGCCTGAAATGTGGCAAAAGGTCGCAAAGTTAAAGGGGGCCGAATACTTTCGCAAGGCACTGTAAACTTCCGACTTCAACGGTATATAACCATATATTATGCTTTATTAAGCGTTCATTAATGTGGCATAACTGCGTGACATAATCACCAATGTCAAATGTGACATAACCCACTATGTTGAATTTGATATAAACATGTGCTTTATGAAGGGTGACATGTTGGGCTGAAGGATGGCACACGCACTAACGTGAAGTCACATTAGTCCCATTACACCTAATCTCGTTCCCAGACACTTCCGCCCAAATACGTGGAAGGCCTGGTAGACCAAACCATCAAACTTCGATAGCCAATACAGAGTGCCGGGAGAAGCATTACTCATTGCCTTAATCTACCAACCAATCATCTCCCACAACACCTTCCCCAACGTGTCGTGTGCACCTCTGTCGTATCGGTCTGATGTCTTGGCAATAAAGAGATTGTGTTTGTAACTCTTATTTAGATAGTTTCTTCTTCTCGTGAAGCCATTAGCTAGCTAGCTATGTCCTTTGCTAATTAGCTAGCTGGAAGGTAGGGTCTGTTTTTTTCTCTCCCTTGAGGCCAGGGGAATGGTTTCCACTAGATAGCACAGACACAATGTCAAAATATGACTAAATTGTAAAAAAATCATGAAAACAAAAAGTTTCTTAATTTATGGTTACGGTTATGCATAACATTAGCAGAATGGTTAAGGTTAAAGTTAGGGTTAGGTTTAAAAAAATTAGAATTAAATTTTTTTAAGAAGTGAAATTGTGGAAATGGACGGGGTTTATCCATAATTATGACTTTGTGGCTGTGATAACATGTGACGACCAGTGGTAATGTTTTTGCTAAGCATTGGCTTAGAATATTTAGCATGGTCACTCCCACTAAGGACAACTTTGAATGGTTGATATCCCAGGCTTATATTGTGGGCAATAGGTATATTGGATATTGAATATAAGGACATTGAAAGTGGCTTTCTTCTGGAACCAAGTTACATGTTCCTCAGCACACAACAATATAACGAGCCATACTGTGCGGTGCTTGGGCCCAGTCAGGTCTTTGACATATTCACCCACTCCCCCATTGAAAGATCAGCTACAAAATGTTGGCACCATTGTAAGAAATTGTAATCAAGCCCTGGTCTCCAGCATGGGAGCAGAAGAGGAATACCTGGTGCTGTAGTAGGACTACTCCAAATCATCTTGGTTCTGACACACAAGCTTTGCAGGTCCATCTGTCTGTAAACTGTGGAAAAATAAATCAACAGAATGTTTATAACCTATTTACTGACACTTTATGTGGTGTCCTGTAACACTTTGACATGATACAGCTTCAGTCAATCATAACACATCAAATCAAATCAAAGCACATTTTATTTGTCACATACACATGGTTAGCAGATGTTAATGTGAGTGTAGCGAAATGCTTGTGCTTCTAGTTCCAACAATTCAGTTATAACCAACGAGTAATCTAACCTAACAATTCCACAACTACTACATTATACACACAAGTGTAAAGGGATAAAGAATATGTACATAAAGATATATGAATGATGCTACCTTATATAAATGTTACTTACCCTACATTATTCATCTCATATGCATACGTATATACTGTACTCTATATCATCGACGGTATCCTTATGTAATACATGTATCACTAGCCACTTTATACTATGCCACTTTGTTTACATACTCATCTCATTTGTACATACTGTACTTGATACCATCTACTGTATCTTGCCTATGCTGCTCTGTACCATCACTCATTCATATATCCTTATGTACATATTCTTTATCCCCTTACACTGTGTACAAGACAGTAGTTTTGGAATTGTTAGTTAGATTACTTGTTATTACTGCATTGTTGGAACTAGAAGCACAAGCATTTCGCTACACTCGCATTAACATCTGCTAACCATGTGTATGTGACAAATACAATTTGATTTGATTTGATTTGATGGTACAGAACGGCATAGGCAAGATGCAGTAGATGGTATAGAGTACATTATATACAAATGAGATGAGTAATGTAGGGTATATAAACATAAAGTGGCATAGTTTAAAGTGGCTAGTGATACATGTATTACATAAAGATGGCAAGATGCAGTAGATGATATAGAGTACAGTATATACAGTGGGGAGAACAAGTATTTGATACACTGCCGATTTTGCAGATGTTCCTACTTACAAAGCATGTAGAGGTCTGTAATTTTTTTATCATAGGTACACTTCAACTGTGAGAGACGGAATCTAAAACAAAAATCCAGAAAATCACATTGTATGATTTTTAAGTAATTCAGGTGGACTCCAATCAATGATGCTATTGCGGGTGTAGCGAAATGCTTGTGTTCCTAGCTTCAACAGTGCAGTAATATCTAACAATTCACAACAATACACACATATCTAAAAGTAAAATAATGGAATTAAGAAATATCTAAATATTAGGACGAGCAATGTCGGAATAGCAATAACTAGAATACAGTGTGGAATAGAATACAGTATATACAGTACATATGAAATGAGTAAAGCAGTATGTAAACATTATTAAAGTGACTAGTGTTCCGTTATTAAAGTGACCAGGGATTCCATGTCTATGTATTTAAGGCAGCAGCCTCTAAGGTGCAGGGTGGTAGCCGGCTAGTGATGGCTATTTATTAACAGAATGATGGCCTTGAGATAGAAGCTGTTTTTTGGGTCTCTCGGCCCCAGCTTTGATGCACCTGTACTGATGTCGCATTGTGGATGATGGCCGTAGGGTTGGTGTCCTTGAGGATTTTTTTGGCCTTCCTGTGACATCGGGTGCTGTAGATGACCTGGAGGGCAGGCAGTGTGCCCCCGGTGATGCACAGGGCAGACAGGAGAGCCCTGTGGTTGCGGGAGGTGCAGTTACCATACCAGGTGGTGATACAGACCGACAGGATGCTCTAAATTGTGCATCTGTAAAAGTTTGTGAGGGTCTTAAGGGCCAAGACAAATTTGAACCGTTGAATTGCGACTCCACGTTGTTTCTGTACTGATGTTTTGCCCCTTTGATTGCATTACGGAGGGAATACACTGTTAGTATTCACCCATATTCCCAGTAACCTTGCCATGGTTAAATGGTTTCTGCTTTCAGTTTATAGCGAATGCTGCCATCTATCCATAGTTTTTGGTTTGGGTAAGTTGTAATAGTCACACTGGGAACGGCATCCTCTATACACTTCCTGATTAACTCAGTCACTGTGTCCCTGTGTACATCAATTGTATTATCCAAGGCTACCCAGAACATATCCCAGTCCACATGATCAAAACAATCTTGAAGCATGGATTCCGATTGGTCAGACCAGCATTGAATAGACCTTAGCATGGGTACTTCCTGTTTCTGTTTATAGGAAGGGAGAAGCAAAACGGAGTCCTGATCTGATTTGCCAAAGGGAGGGCGGGGGAGAGCCTTGTAAGCTTCCCAGAAGAGAGAATAGCAGTGGTCGAGTGTTCTCCCAGCGTGAGTACTACAGTCAATGTGTTGGAAGAACATCGGTCGCGTTTTCCTCAAATTTGCTTTGTTAAAATCCCCAACTACAATAAATGCGGCCTCAAGATATGTGGTTTCCAGTTTGCATAAAGTCCAGTGTAGTTCCTTGAGGGCTGTTGTGGTATCGGCTTGAGGGGGAATATACACGACTGTGACTATAACCGGAGATAATTATCTTGGGAGGTAATACGGTCGGCATTTGATTGTGAGGTATTCAAGGTCGGGTGAACAAAAGGACTTGAGTTTCTGTACATTTTCACAATCACACCATGAGTGGTTAATCATGAAACATACACCACCGCCTTTCTTCTTCCCGGAGAGTTCTTTATTCCTGTCTGTGCAATGTACTGAGAACCAAGCCGGCTGTATGGAAGTGGACAGCATATGTGAAGAGAGCCATGATTCCATGAAACAGAGTATGTTACAGTCCCTAATGTCTCTCTGGAAGGAGATCCTCGCCCTGAGCTCATCTACTTTATTGTCCAGAGACTGAACATTAGCGAGTAATATACTCGGAAGTGGTGGATGGTGTACCCGCCTCCTGAGTCTGACTAGTCCACTCTGAATAACTCTTCTCTGCCGGCGGCGTATTAAAGCAGCCTCTGGGATAAGTTCAATTGCCCTGGGGGGTGCGAACAAAGGATCCAATTCGGGAAAGACGTATTCCAGGTCGTAATGCTGGTAAGATTCCACCGCTCTGATATGCAAAAGTTATTTCCGTCTGTATGTAATAATATAGTGCAAGAAATAACACACAAAAAAACGAAATACTGCAAATTTGCTTAGGAACTAAATGCAGACCCTCTATGTCTATCGGCGCCATATTTCACATGTGCACTTACTGGGCTGCAGAAACACCACTAACCAAACAACAGTTATTAAAAAAGTTTTAAAAAACTGGGTGAAAACATACAGGGAAATCCGGAACCTGGAAAAACAAAACCTAGAAAACAGAATCCCCCCCAAAATATTATTTTATTTTTTTATTTTACCTTTATTTAACCAGGTAGGCTAGTTGAGAACAAGTTCTCATTTACAACTGCGACCTGGTCAAGATAAAGCAAAGCAGTGCGACACAAACAACAACACAAAGTTACACATGGAATAAACAAACATACAGTCAATAACACAATAGAAAAAGTTTATATACAGTGTGTGCAAATGAGGTAAGATAACAGAGGTAAGGCAATAAATAGGCCATAGTGGCGAAATAATTACAATTTAGCAATTAAACACTGGAGTGATATATGTGCAGAAGATGAATGTGCAAGTAGAGATACTGGGGTGGAAAGGAGTAAAATAATAATAATAATAATAAATAACTGTATGGGGATGAGGTAGTTGGATGGGCTATTTACAGATGGGCTACGTACAGGTGCAGTGATCTGTGAGCTGCTCTGACAGGTGGTGCTTCAAGTTAGTGAGGGATATATGAGTCACCAGCTGCAGTGGTTTTTGCAATTCGTTCCAGTCATTGGCAGCAGAGAACTGGAAGGAATTAAAATTTTTAATTTAAAGAATTAAGCTAAAAAAAATTGATTTTAAAAGAACCTACCAATGTTGTTTTATGTGCATGACTGCACTTTAGAGTGTGTGTCATCCTGCAGGTCCAATTTTGTCAGGTCCAATTTTAGATGATTAGTGACATTTATGTAGTGTTTATGGAGGCTTTATAAGCTGCATGTCATCTAAAGTGGGACCAGACAGTGTTTGTTGGTCCTGTTCCTGTCACTGCGGTCATTGGAGCGTTGTTCTAAACATGAAGAGGAGCCATTGCAAAATGACCCCTTTTTCTCATGGTCCATCATGAATAGGATCTGGTTTCTATGTACACATTAACTAAACTCTCTGTATTTTGACAAATACCCTCCGGTATTCCACTTCTCTTTCATGCATGGTTTAATTTACTGTACACCACTGGATACAATTTAACACAGTACGTAGAACCCTAGGAATATGACCAGTTTAGACAGGGCATTTAAATCTGCAAGCTTTCTTTCTATGCCTCCCAATTATGTATGCCTCTTAAGTCAAATGCTGGGACTCTAAGCTTTTGCAATGCTATAATATAAATGTACACACTTTCAGTGTTCCAATGCTTCATCTCAGATCACCAAAGCATTATTAGACAAGCCATTTTAGTGTTCTAAAGCCTGAATCATGCAACCTATGACAAGGATACGCGTGCACCACACGCACACACACACACACACACACACACACACATACACAACCCCTACAGTACTCTCAGTATGTTTCCAAAGCACTAGCTAATGAGTTACAAGTCTGCAGCACGGCTCTACAGTACAATCCTACCCAAGCCAAGTGGAATCAACGCCTGCAAACCCACTAACTGTTTGGACAGAGAGGCAAATACCCCCCAGCGCAGACGAGTTTAAACAACCTAGGAGTCCATCAGGGACAACTACAGTAATTTACCACTGTTATCTTTGCATCCATATGGTTCCCTCCTTCCTGGATCACTGGCACAATGCTTATGACCTCATGCTGACTCCACCAAGGGATCAGCACGTTTGCAACCCAATCTTTGGCCACAAAATCTGCACCATTGATCAGGGTTTTGTTGTATGTTGAAGGAGATGCTTGGTGCTTGGTGCTTGGGTCTTTCTGTGGCGGAGACTGGACATCTGGACCCTATCTGATGGGTACTTCCAATGGTTGCCTGACATTGATCTTTAGTTTATTTGTTCAATTGTTGGCAAAATGAATTATTCTTGGAAAACACATTATGGAAGCATTGGCATAACTGTCTGGCATGAAACACCATAGAAAAGGATGTGTCATGTTAACTCCCAGATAGCTAAATGTACAGAAAAAACAGCAGCTTCCATACATTTACTTCTGCTCATGTCTTAACAGGAAATGCACATTGACTATATTTACATTTTCTGCAAGATCACCTCATAGGCCCCTGCTGCTACAATAGTCATGTCATCTGTGGAAGTGAACATTAGGAAGGCATCCACCATGGTTTTACTGCATAATGAGAGTACAGTATTGAGATAAATATGTCTCGGTCTGGAGAGTACTGCATAGCAAGGGGCGTACAATCAGAACCCATATTAATGACCCATGGGCATTCTTCCGAAGAAAATTATATTGACTAAGTTATATATAACAAATCCGAGTCATGTCTGTTTTTCAAGTGGTTTAATTAAAGGCAAACATATAGATAAACCACTTTTCATTTCTTTTGTTCTGGGGCTCTAATGATACAGGGAGGGCAGATTTTTCCACACACAAAATGGAACAACTAAACAAAGGAAAAAAGAAGAAAAGCCCCTCTAGGGATAATGCTACTGAAGCCCTTCTAAAAATCTGTGTGGACAGAGAGGCCTGATGAAAAAACTTGGCTGACGACACAGAGGCAATAACAAGTCCACACAGCTGTGAGAGGTGAGGAGGCAATGGAGGGGAGGCCAGACCTCTGGGGGACTTCATAATGTGTTTTTCACCACGGCTTCTCCTCTTCACAAACGTTGTCACACCCAGACCCGTCTCCTCTCTTTCTCTCCGCCTGTCATAATTCCCCATCACCTTTTATTCACTAAAAGCAGAGTGGAGCTCTGGGGTTTGGTACTCTTGATTTATTTTCAACATTCTTCAGTCTAGGGAGATGGGAGAGTTGATTTGTCTTAACATTTGTCAGTCACACAGATGTAACTTTAGTTTTGCAGCCTTCCCCTCTCAGAGCCACACCATGCCCCAGAGACGATGGTGGTGGGACTGAGGCTCTGTCAGGTGTCTAGAGTCTCCCCCATGATGAAAGCCAATAAGGGAACAACTGCCATGCTACATCACCTGCAAACTCTCTGACACTACATTATTAACTTCCGTCAAAAGCAATTTCCATATATCCATCTATTTACTATAGCGATGTAATACACCAAAAAGGGATGTATTAACAGTGAAGTATGTGCCATGCCTACCCAGGGATCAATGTTAGTACTATTAATACACTCCAATATGAAAATGATATCGTCATGAAAAAGGATTGTGCAAATATACGGCACACACAACTCTTTTCAAAGTGCATATCAGAGGAAGCTAAATTACTATGGTGTCCTTCTGCAAATTTGAAAGAAAGAAACGCTCCAAGAATTCACCTTTTCTATCTGCAATACAATATACAATATAAATAAGAATTTGATCTTAACTGACTTGCCTAGTTAAATAAAGGTTAAAGGTTACACATACTTGTCACATACACCAGATATGTGCAGTGAGAGGTGCTATTCCTCTGTCTCTGTTTGTTAGTAGTGCATCTTGTTACATTACATAGCTGGGTGGTGCATCTTGTTACATTACATAGCTGGGTGGTGCATCTTGTTACATTACATACAGAAGCTGAGTGGTGCATCTTGTTACATTACATACCTGGGTGATATATCTTGTTATATTACATACTGTACCTGGGTGGTGCATATTGTTACATTATATAGCTGGGTGGTGCATCTTGTTATCTTACATAGCTGGGTTGTGCATTTTGTTATATTAAATAGCTGGGTGTTGCGTCTTGTTATATTACATAGCTGGGTGGTGCTTCTTGTTACATTACATAGCTGGGTGGTGCATCTTGTTACATTACATACAGAAGCTGAGTGGTGCATCTTGTTACATTACATAGCTGGGTGATATATCTTGTTATATTACATACTGTACCTGGGTGGTGCATATTGTTACATTATATAGCTGGGTGGTGCATCTTGTTATCTTACATAGCTGGGTTGTGCATTTTGTTATATTAAATAGCTGGGTGTTGCGTCTTGTTATATTACATAGCTGGGTGGTGTATTTTGTTACATTAAATAGCTGGGTGGTGGATCTTGTTACTTTACATAGCTGGGTGGTGGATCATGTTATATTATATAGCTGGGTTGTGCATCTTGTTACATTATATGGCTGGGTCGTGCATCTTGTTACATTACATAGCTGGTTGTGCATCTTGTTACATTATATAGCTGGGTCGTGCATCTTGTTACATTACATAGCTGGGTGGTGAATCTTGTTACATTATATAGCTGGGTGGTGCAACTTGTTATATTACATAGCTGGGTTGTGCATCTTGTTATATTACATACTGTAACTGGGTGGTGCATCTTGTTATATTACATAACTGGGTGGTGCTTCTTGTTACATTATATAGCTGGGTGGTGCATCTTGTTACATTACATAGCTGGGTGGTGCATCTTGTTACAATATATATCTGGGTGGTTCATCTTGTTATATTACATACTGTAGCTGGGTGGTGCATATTGTTACATTATATAGCTGGGTGGTGCATCTTGTTATATTACATAGCTGGGTGGTGCATCTTGTTACAATATATATCTGGGTGGTTCATCTTGTTATATTACATACTGTAGCTGGGTGGTGCATATTGTTACATTATATAGCTGGGTGGTGCATCTTGTTATATTACATAGCTGGGTTGTGCATTTTGTTATATTAAATATCTGGGTGGTGCATCTTGTTATATTACATACTGTAGCTGGGTGGTGCATATTGTTACATTAGATAGCTAGGTGGTGCATCTTGTTATATTACATAGCTGGGTGGTGCATCTTGTTATATTACAAACAGTAGCTCGGTGGTGCATCTTGTTATATTACATAGCTGGGTGGTGCATCTTGTTAAATGACATAGCTGAGTGGTGCATCTTGTTATATTACATAGCTGGGTGGTGCATTTTGTTATATTACATACTATAACTGGGTGGTGCATATTGTTACATTATATAGCTGGGTGGTGCATCTTGTTATATTACAAACAGTAGCTCGGTGGTGCATTTTGTTATATTACATCGCTGGGTGGTGCATCTTGTTATATTACAAACAGTAGCTCGTGGTGCATCTTGTTATATTACATAGCTGGGTGGTGCATCTTGTTAAATGACATAGCTGAGTGGTGCATCTTGTTATATTACATAGCTGGGTGGTGCATTTTGTTATATTACATACTATAACTGGGTGGTGCATATTGTTACATTATATAGCTGGGTGGTGCATCTTGTTATATTACATAGCTTTGTTGTGCATTTTGTTATATTCATAGCTGGGTGGTATATTTTGTTATATTACATAGCTGGGTGGTGAATCTTGTTATATTACATACAGTAGCTGGGTGGTGCATTTTGTTATAGTACATAGCTGGGTGGTGTATTTTGTTATATTACATCGCTGGGTGGTGAATCTTGTTATATTACATACAGTAGCTGGGTGGTGCATTTTGTTATATTACATCGCTGGGTGGTGCATCTTGTTATATTACATCGCTGGGTGGTGCATCTTGTTATATTACATAGCTGGGTGGTGCTTCTCGTTACATTATATTGCTGGGTGGTGCATCTTGTTATATTACACACTATGCCTGGGTGGTGCATCTTGTTACATTACATAGCTGGGTGGTGCTTCTCGTTACATTATATAGCTGGGTGGTGCGTCTTGTTACATTACATAGCTGGATGGTGCATCTTGTTACATTACATAGCTGGGTGGTGCATCTTGTTATAATATATATCTGCGTGGTGAATCTTGTTATACTACGTAGCTGGGTTGTGAATTTTGTTATATTACACAGCTAGGTGGTGCATCTTGTTACATTAAATAGCTGGGTGGTGGATCTTGTTATATTAAATTACATAGCTGGGTGGTGGATCATGTTTTATTAAATAGCTGGGTGGTGGATATTGTTATTTTTGCTGGCTGGTGGATCATGTTATATTATATAGCTGGGTTGTGCATCTTGTTACATTATATAGCTGGGTCGTGCATCTTGTTACATTACATAGCTGGTTGTGCATCTTGTTACATTACATAGCTGGGTGGTGCATCTTGTTATATTACATAGCTGAGTGGTGCATCTTGTTATATTACATAGCTGAGTGGTGCATCTTGTTATATTACATAGCGGGGTTGTGCATTTTGTTATATTCATAGCTGGGTGGTGTATTTTGTTATATTACAACACTGGGTGGTGAATCTTGTTGCATTATATAGCTGGGTGGTGAATCTTGTTACATTATATAGCTGGGTCGTGCATCTTGTTACATTACATAGCTGCGTTGTGCATCTTGTTATATTACATACTGTAACTGGGTGGTGAATCTTGTTATATTACATAACTGGGTGGTGCTTCTTGTTACATTATATAGCTGGGTGGTGCATCTTGTTACATTACATAGCTGGCTTGTGAATCTTGTTATATTACATCGCTGGGTGGTGCATCTTGTTATATTACATAACTGGGTTGTGAATATTGTTACATTACATAGCTGGGTGGTGCATCTTGTTACATTACATAGCTGAGTGGTGCATCTTGTTATATTACATAGCTGGGTTGTGCATCTTGTTATAATACATAGCTGAGTGGTGCATCTTGTTATATTACATAGCTGGGTGGTGCATCTTGTTATATTACATAGCTGGGTGGTGCATCTTGTTATATTACATAGCTGGGTGGTGCATCTTGTTACATTATATAGCCGGGTCGTGCATCTTGTTATCTTACATAGCTGGGTTGTGCATTTTGTTATATTAAATAGCTGGGTGGTGAATCTTGTTATATTAAATACTGTAACTGGGTGGTGCATCTTGTTACATAACATAGCTGGTTGGTGCATCTTGTTACATTACATAGCTGGGGGGTGTAACTTGTTACAATATATATCTGGGTTGTAAATCTTGTTATATTACATAGCTAGGTGGTGCATCTTGTTATATTACATAGCTGGGTTGTGCATTTTGTTATATTCATAGCTAGGTTGTGCATTTTGTTATATTCATAGCTGGGTGGTGTATTTTGTTATATTACATCGCTGGGTGGTGAATCTTGTTGCATTATATAGCTGGGTGGTGAATCTTGTTACATTATATAGCTGGGCTGTGCATCTTGTTACATTATATAGCTGGGTTGTGCATCTTGTTATATTATATAGCTGTTTTGTGCATCTTGTTATATTACATACTGTAACTGGGTGGTGAATCTTGTTATATTACATAACTGGGTGGTGCTTCTTGTTACATTATATAGCTGGGTGGTGCATCTTGTTACATTACATAGCTGGCTTGTGAATCTTGTTATATTACATCGCTGGGTGGTGCATCTTGTTATATTACATAACTGGGTTGTGAATCTTGTTACATTACATAGCTGGGTGGTGCATCTTATTACATTACATAGCTGAGTGGAGCATCTTGTTACATTATATAGCTGGGTGGTGCATCTTGTTATATTACATAGCTGAGTGGTGCATCTTGTTATATTACATAGCTAGGTGGTGCATCTTGTTATATTACATAGCTGGGTGGTGTATTTTGTTATATTACATAGCTGGGTGGAGCATGTTGTTATATTACATAGCTGGGTGGTGCATTTTGTTATATTACATAGCTGGGTGGTATATTTTGTTATATTACATAGCTGGGTGGTGTATTTTGTTATATTACATCGCTGGGTGGTGAATCTTGTTATATTACATACAGTAGCTGGGTGGTGCATTTTGTTATATTACATACTATAACTGGGTGGTGCATATTGTTACATTATATAGCTGGGTGGTGCATCTTGTTATATTACATAGCTTTGTTGTGCATTTTGTTATATTCATAGCTGGGTGGTATATTTTGTTATATTACATAGCTGGGTGGTGTATTTTGTTATATTACATAGCTGGGTGGTGTATTTTGTTATATTACATCGCTGGGTGGTGAATCTTGTTATATTACATACAGTAGCTGGGTGGTGCATTTTGTTATATTACATCGCTGGGTGGTGCATCTTGTTAAATTACATCGCTGGGTGGTGCATCTTGTTATATTACATACTATTCCTGGGTGGTGCATCTTGTTACATTACATAGCTGGGTGGTACTTCTTGTTACATTATATAGCTGGGTGGTGCATCTTGTTACATTACATAGCTGGGTGGTGCATCTTGTTATAATATATATCTGCGTGGTGAATCTTGTTATACTACGTAGCTGGGTTGTGAATTTTGTTATATTACACAGCTAGGTGGTGCATCTTGTTACATTAAATAGCTGGGTGGTGGATCTTGTTATATTAAATTACATAGCTGGTGGTGGATCATGTTTTATTAAATAGCTGGGTGGTGGATATTGTTATTTTTGCTGGCTGGTGGATCATGTTATATTATATAGCTGGGTTGTGCATCTTGTTACATTATATAGCTGGGTCGTGCATCTTGTTACATTACATAGCTGGTTGTGCATCTTGTTACATTACATAGCTGGGTGGTGCATCTTGTTATATTACATAGCGGGGTTGTGCATTTTGTTATATTCATAGCTGGGTGGTGTATTTTGTTATATTACATTGCTGGGTGGTGAATCTTGTTGCATTATATAGCTGGGTGGTGAATCTTGTTACATTATATAGCTGGGTCGTGCATCTTGTTATATTACATAGCTGTTTTGTGCATCTTGTTATATTACATACTGTAACTGGGTGGTGATTCTTGTTATATTACATAACTGGGTTGTGCATCTTGTTATATTACATAGCTGAGTGGTGCATCTTGTTATATTACATAGCTGGGTGGTGCATCTTGTTATATTACATAGCTGGGTTGTGCATTTTGTTATATTAAATAGCTGGGTGGTGAATCTTGTTATATTACATACTGTAACTGGGTGGTGCATCTTGTTATATTACATAACTGGGTGGTGCATCTTGTTACATTATATAGCTGGTTGGTGCATCTTGTTACATTACATAGCTGGGGGGTGTAACTTGTTACAATATATATCTGGGTTGTAAATCTTGTTATATTACATAGCTAGGTGGTGCATCTTGTTATATTACATAGCTGGGTGGTGTATTTTGTTATATTACATAGCTGGGTGGAGAATGTTGTTATATTACATAGCTGGGTGGAGCATGTTGTTATATTACATAGCTGGGTGGTGTATTTTGTTATATTACATAGCTGGGTTGTGCATGTTGTTATATTACATAGCTGGGTTGTGCATGTTGTTATATTACATAGCTGGGTGGAGCATGTTGTTATATTACATAGCTGGGTGGTGTATTTTGTTATATTACATCGCTGGGTGGTGAATCTTGTTACATTATATAGCTGGGTCGTTCATCTTGTTATATTATATAGCTGGGTCGTGCATCTTGTTACATGACATAGCTGGGTTGTGCATCTTGTTACATGACATAGCTGGGTTGTGCATCTTGTTATATTACATAGCTGTGGGTGAATCTTGTTGCATTATATAGCTGGGTGGTGAATCTTGTTACATTATATAGCTGGGTTGTGCATCTTGTTATATTACATAGCTGTTTTGTGCATCTTGTTATATTACATACTGTAACTGTGTGGTGAATCTTGTTATATTACATAACTGGGTGGTGTTTCTTGTTACATTATATAGCTGGGTGGTGCATCTTGTTACATTACATAGCTGGCTTGTGAATCTTGTTATATTACATCGCTGGGTGGTGCATCTTGTTATATTACATAACTGGGTTGTGAATCTTGTTACATTACATAGCTGGGTGGTGCATCTTATTACATTACATAGCTGAGTGGTGCATCTTGTTACATTATATAGCTGGGTGGTGCATCTTGTTATATTACATAGCTGAGTGGTGCATCTTGTTATATTACATAGCTGGGTGGTGCATCTTGTTATCTTACATAGCTGGGTTGTGCATTTTGTTATATTAAATAGCTGGGTGGTGAATCTTGTTATATTACATACTGTAACTGGGTGGTGCATCTTGTTATATTACATAACTGGGTGGTGCATCTTGTTACATTACATAGCTGGGGGGTGTAACTTGTTACAATATATATCTGGGTTGTAAATCTTGTTATATTACATAGCTAGGTGGTGCATCTTGTTATATTACATAGCTGGGTGTTGCATTTGGTATATTACATAGCTAGGTGGTGCATCTTGTTATATTGCATAGCTGGGTGGTGTATTTTGTTATATTACATAGCTGGGTGGAGCATGTTGTTATATTACATAGCTGGGTGGTGCATTTTGTTATATTACATAGCTGGGTGGTGTATTTTGTTATATTACATAGCTGGGTGGAGCATGTTGTTATATTACATAGCTGGGTGGTGCATGTTGTTATATTACATACTATAACTGGGTGGTGCATATTGTTACATTATATAGCTGGGTGGTGCATCTTGTTATATTACATAGCTTTGTTGTGCATTTTGTTATATTCATAGCTGGGTGGTATATTTTGTTATATTACATAGCTGGGTGGTGTATTTTGTTATATTACATCGCTGGGTGGTGAATCTTGTTATATTACATACAGTAGCTGGGTGGTGCATTTTGTTATATTACATCGCTGGGTGGTGCATCTTGTTATATTACATCTCTGGGTGGTGCATCTTGTTATATTACATACTATGCCTGGGTGGTGCATCTTGTTACATTACATAGCTGGGTGGTGCTTCTTGTTACATTATATAGCTGGGTGGTGCGTCTTGTTACATTACATAGCTGGGTGGTGCATCTTGTTAGCTGGGTGGTGCATCTTGTTATAATATATATCTGCGTGGTGAATCTTGTTATACTACGTAGCTGGGTTGTTAATTTTGTTATATTACACAGCTAGGTGGTGCATCTTGTTACATTAAATAGCTGGGTGGTGGATCTTGTTATATTAAATTACATAGCTGGGTGGTGGATCATGTTTTATTAAATAGCTGGGTGGTGGATCATGTTTTATTAAATAGCTGGGTGGTGGATATTGTTATTTTTGCTGGCTGGTGGATCATGTTATATTATATAGCTGGGTTGTGGATCTTGTTACATTATATAGCTGGGTCGTGCATCTTGTTACATTACATAGCTGGTTGTGCATCTTGTTACATTACATAGCTGGGTGGTGCATCTTGTTATATTACATAGCGGGGTTGTGCATTTTGTTATATTCATAGCTGGGTGGTGTATTTTGTTATATTACATAGCTGAGTGGTGCATCTTGTTATATTACATAGCTGAGTGGTGCATCTTGTTATATTACATAGCTGAGTGGTGCATCTTGTTATATTACATAGCTGGGTGGTGCATCTTGTTATATTACATAGCTGGGTTGTGCATTTTGTTATATTAAATAGCTGGGTGGTGAATCTTGTTATATTACATACTGTAACTGGGTGGTGCATCTTGTTATATTACATAACTGGGTGGTGCATCTTGTTACATTATATAGCTGGGTGGTGCATCTTGTTACATAACATAGCTGGTTGGTGCATCTTGTTACATTACATAGCTGGGGGGTGTAACTTGTTACAATATATATCTGGGTTGTAAATCTTGTTATATTACATAGCTAGGTGGTGCATCTTGTTATATTACATAACTGGGTGTTGCATTTGGTATATTACATAGCTGGGTGGTGTATTTTGTTATATTACGTAGCTGAGTGGTGCATCTTGTTATATTGCATAGCTGGGTGGTGCATCTTGTTATATTACATAGCTGGGTGTTGCATTTGGTATATTACATAGCTAGGTGGTGTATTTTGTTATATTACGTAGCTGGGTGGTGTATTTTGTTATATTACATAGCTGGGTGGAGCATGTTGTTATATTACGTAGCTGGGTGGTGTATTTTGTTATATTACATAGCTGGGTGGAGCATGTTGTTATATTACATAGCTAGGTGGTGTATTTTGTTATATTACGTAGCTAGGTGGTGTATTTTGTTATATTACGTAGCTGGGTGGTGTATTTTGTTATATTACATAGCTGGGTGGAGCATGTTGTTATATTACATAGCTAGGTGGTGCATCTTGTTATATTACGTAGCTGGGTGGTGTATTTTGTTATATTACATAGCTGGGTGGAGCATGTTGTTATATTACATAGCTGGGTGGTGTATTTTGTTATATTACATAGCTGGGTTGTGCATGTTGTTATATTACATAGCTGGGTGGAGCATGTTGTTATATTACATAGCTGGGTGGTGTATTTTGTTATATTACATCGCTGGGTGGTGAATCTTGTTACATTATATAGCTGGGTCGTTCATCTTGTTATATTATATAGCTGGGTCGTGCATCTTGTTACATGACATAGCTGGGTTGTGCATCTTGTTACATGACATAGCTGGGTTGTGCATCTTGTTATATTACATAGCTGTGGGTGCATCTTGTTACATTATATAGCTGGGTGGTGAATCTTGTTGCATTATATAGCTGGGTTGTGCATCTTGTTATATTACATATCTGTTTTGTGCATCTTGTTATATTACATACTGTAACTGGGTGGTGAATCTTGTTATATTACATAACTGGGTGGTGTTTCTTGTTACATTATATAGCTGGGTGGTGCATCTTGTTACATTACATAGCTGGCTTGTGAATCTTGTTATATTACATCGCTGGGTGGTGCATCTTGTTATATTACATAACTGGGTTGTGAATCTTGTTACATTACATAGCTGGGTGGTGCATCTTATTACATTACATAGCTGAGTGGTGCATCTTGTTACATTATATAGCTGGGTGGTGCATCTTGTTATATTACATAGCTGAGTGGTGCATCTTGTTATATTACATAGCTGGGTGGTGCATCTTGTTATCTTACATAGCTGGGTTGTGCATTTTGTTATATTAAATAGCTGGGTGGTGAATCTTGTTATATTACATACTGTAACTGGGTGGTGCATCTTGTTATATTACATAACTGGGTGGTGCATCTTGTTACATTACATAGCTGGGGGGTGTAACTTGTTACAATATATATCTGGGTTGTAAATCTTGTTATATTACATAGCTAGGTGGTGCATCTTGTTATATTACATAGCTGGGTGTTGCATTTGGTATATTACATAGCTAGGTGGTGCATCTTGTTATATTGCATAGCTGGGTGGTGTATTTTGTTATATTACATAGCTGGGTGGAGCATGTTGTTATATTACATAGCTGGGTGGTGCATTTTGTTATATTACATAGCTGGGTGGTGTATTTTGTTATATTACATAGCTGGGTGGTGTATTTTGTTATATTACATAGCTGGGTGGAGCATGTTGTTATATTACATAGCTGGGTGGTGCATTTTGTTATATTACATACTATAACTGGGTGGTGCATATTGTTACATTATATAGCTGGGTGGTGCATCTTGTTATATTACATAGCTTTGTTGTGCATTTTGTTATATTCATAGCTGGGTGGTATATTTTGTTATATTACATAGCTGGGTGGTGTATTTTGTTATATTACATCGCTGGGTGGTGAATCTTGTTATATTACATACAGTAGCTGGGTGGTGCATTTTGTTATATTACATCGCTGGGTGGTGCATCTTGTTATATTACATCGCTGGGTGGTGCATCTTGTTATATTACATACTATGCCTGGGTGGTGCATCTTGTTACATTACATAGCTGGGTGGTGCTTCTTGTTACATTATATAGCTGGGTGGTGCGTCTTGTTACATTACATAGCTGGGTGGTGCATCTTGTTAGCTGGGTGGTGCATCTTGTTATAATATATATCTGCGTGGTGAATCTTGTTATACTACGTAGCTGGGTTGTGAATTTTGTTATATTACACAGCTAGGTGGTGCATCTTGTTACATTAAATAGCTGGGTGGTGGATCTTGTTATATTAAATTACATAGCTGGGTGGTGGATCATGTTTTATTAAATAGCTGGGTGGTGGATCATGTTTTATTAAATAGCTGGGTGGTGGATATTGTTATTTTTGCTGGCTGGTGGATCATGTTATATTATATAGCTGGGTTGTGCATCTTGTTACATTATATAGCTGGGTCGTGCATCTTGTTACATTACATAGCTGGTTGTGCATCTTGTTACATTACATAGCTGGGTGGTGCATCTTGTTATATTACATAGCGGGGTTGTGCATTTTGTTATATTCATAGCTGGGTGGTGTATTTTGTTATATTACATTGCTGGGTGGTGAATCTTGTTGCATTATATAGCTGGGTGGTGAATCTTGTTACATTATATAGCTGGGTCGTGCATCTTGTTATATTACATAGCTGTTTTGTGCATCTTGTTATATTACATACTGTAACTGGGTGGTGAATCTTGTTATATTACATAACTGGGTTGTGCATCTTGTTATATTACATAGCTGAGTGGTGCATCTTGTTATATTACATAGCTGGGTGGTGCATCTTGTTATATTACATAGCTGGGTTGTGCATTTTGTTATATTAAATAGCTGGGTGGTGAATCTTGTTATATTACATACTGTAACTGGGTGGTGCATCTTGTTATATTACATAACTGGGTGGTGCATCTTGTTACATTATATAGCTGGGTGGTGCATCTTGTTACATAACATAGCTGGTTGGTGCATCTTGTTACATTACATAGCTGGGGGGTGTAACTTGTTACAATATATATCTGGGTTGTAAATCTTGTTATATTACGTAGCTGGGTGGTGTATTTTGTTATATTACGTAGCTGGGTGGTGTATTTTGTTATATTACGTAGCTGGGTGGTGTATTTTGTTATATTACATAGCTGGGTGGAGCATGTTGTTATATTATATAGCTGGGTGGTGTATTTTGTTATATTACATAGCTGGGTTGTGCATGTTGTTATATTACATAGCTGGGTGGAGCATGTTGTTATATTACATAGCTGGGTGGTGTATTTTGTTATATTACATCGCTGGGTGGTGAATCTTGTTACATTATATAGCTGGGTCGTGCATCTTGTTACATGACATAGCTGGGTTGTGCATCTTGTTACATGACATAGCTGGGTTGTGCATCTTGTTATATTACATAGCTGTGGGTGCATCTTGTTATATTACATAGCTGGGTGGTGCATCTTGTTATATTACATACTGTAACTGGGTGGTGCATCTTGTTATATTACATAACTGGGTGGTGCATCTTGTTATATTACATAGCTGAGTGGTGCATCTTGTTATATTACATAGCTGGGTGGTGCATCTTGTTATTTTACTTAGCTGGGTGGTGCATCTTGTTATATAACATAGCTGGGTGGTGCATCTTGTTATATTACATCGCTGGGGGGTGCATCTTATTATATTACATAGCTGGGTGGTGCATCTTGTTATATGACATAGCTGGGTGGTGAATCTTGTTATATTACATAGCTGGGTTGTGCGTCTTGTTATATTACATACTGTAACTGGGTGGTGCATCTTGTTATATTACATAACTGGGTGGGGCTTCTTGTTACATTACATAGCTGGGTGGTGCATCTTGTTACATTACATAGCTGGGTGGTGCATCTTGTTACAATATATATCTTTGTGGTGAATCTTGTTGTATTACATAGCTGGGTTGTGAATTTTGTTATATTACATAGCTAGGTGGTGCATCTTGTTACATTACATAGCTGGGTTGTGCATCTTGTTATATTACATAGCTGGGTGGTGCATCTTGTTATATTACATAACTGGGGGGTGCATCTTGTTACATTATATAGCTGGGTGGTGCATCTTGTTATCTTACATAGCTGGGTTGTGCATTTTGTTATATTAAATAGCTGGGTGGTGGGTCTTGTTATATTACATAGCTGGGTGGTGAATTTTGTTATATCACATCGCTGGGTGGTGAATCTTGTTATATTACATACAGTAGCTGGGTGGTGCATCTTGTTACATTACATAGCTGGCTGGTGCATCTTGTTACATTACATAGCTGGGTGGTGCATCTTGATACATTACATAGCTGGGTGGTGCATCTTGTTACATTACATAGCTGGGTGGTGCATATTTTTACATTACATAGCTGGGTGGTGCATCTTGTTATATTACATAGCTGGCTATTGCATCTTGTGCTCCGGGTGCTTGAATGTCAGTAGTTGTTCTGTTTGGGGCCACTCTTGGCGATAGTGGAAGGAGTGGAGAGGCTATAGATGAATGGATAAGGGCCACAGGGTCACAGTCATTTTACTGGAGCTGTTCAGTCTATGTATATTCCAGGAGATATTGCCTCCTGACCTGAGCACATTTCATTCCACTTCTTATTACCTGTTGGCAGGACAGTCCATGAAACCCTTAACTTTTGGAATAGTGTCCAGTGTTGTTTGGTTATCCAAACAAAATTGCAGTAGCAAAAGTTTTGTAAAGTTTACGAAGATTGGTCTTTGGGAAATGGTTTGTGTTTTTTTGCTCTAGCACCCTTACCCCTCCCCTCTAATCACTTACTCCACCCCTTAATCCTCCCCTCTAATCACTTACCCCTCCCCTCTAATCACTTACCCCTCCCCTTACCCCTCCCCTCTAATCACTTACACATTTTCTTACCCCTCCCCTCTAATCACTTACTCATCTCCTTACCCCTCCCCTTACCCCTCCCCTCTAATCGCTTACCCCTCCCCTTACCCCTCACATCTAATTAGTTGTGATGTGTCACTGCAGGTTGAATGTATCATCTTTGCTAAATGGAACCCAACGCAGACTCAAGTGATCCACTTCATTATGCCTCCATTGATTTTCTGCCCCCCTAGTTTAGATCATGTTCACCAGGTTTTTAGATACGCTGCACTTTAAGTGGAAAGACCCATGTTTGCTTACAACTTCCTTTAAGGCAATTAGTAGCTATACAGTATTGATGACAATCCTCTGTAATTGCCTTGCCTCCATTGACCGCAAACTACAGAGTGATACAACACAGTGATTCCCTTTGGAATTCTTACCTATACAATGGACAGCTTTCAAATTACATAATTTGAACAATGAGCTGCCATCGGCAGCACTAAGAATTTCACCTGAGAAACAGGGTTTGAGAAGTTGGAGCTAAGAGATTTGCAGAAGCTAGGTAATGTATGTTTTTCTTCGTTGGTGTCACTCTCCCTGTGATTGAGAGAACTTTGTTTATTTTGAGGAAGTGAGAGCTAATAACCTCATCAATGTGGCGCACCGGAGCGTGATTTTTCATCTAAGGAATGGATTCGTCGGTGCATCTCTCCACAATCCTGGAAACATAAAAAACTGACAACTGACATTATGAACCAATAAAAATACAAATTTGGTGAAAACCCCTGTTATAATGAAAACTAAAAAGAGCACTTAAATGGATAAGCAAGGAGTGCAAATTCATAGAGAGAAGCTAACAGGGAAAGTTAATGAATGTTTAAGAGTATAAATGAACCTGTGGGCTTGTTTGCTGAGCACCCCAGTAATTACTGCACCTGGCGGGAGTTCTCACTCGTTAAATGCTATTGTATATGTTTATTTATGTAAGTGAACCTCAGGTCAAATTGAATAGGAAGAAATCATAATCAGGTGGGATTAATAAATCCTTAATCTCTGCAATGTATATTTGTTGCATAGTAATAGTCTTTGATACTCTTTCCAGCATACATATTGAAGTGGGCTGTGCGATTCACACATTATAAACTCTATTTAGCCAGTATTTATCCAGTTGTATGGCACTCACTAACATTAAGATACAGCCAAGGGACTTGATCTCCTCTGGCCTCTGAATTCCTTTCTGTAATCAAGTCAATTAAGTAAATTAATTAGCATGCTGAAATAACTTAACACCTCTGGGGCTCTTGAGGTGGGTTATTTTAAACTAACTCCAAGTATGTGTGGTTGCACATTGTCTGAACAGAATGTACCCTTCGCTAAGCCCTACCTTGGTGACTGTTGCAACCTTGGATAACATGCTCCCAGGAAGCCAATTCCCATTTCAACCACTGGCGAATCACACTAGTACTCCTGGTACACAGTTCAATTATTTAGCCATTTAAGCATTTATTTTTTTAAAGAAAACTCTGTTTTTGCCATAGCCTTCACTGGCTTTCATGCAATTTAAACGTGAGCTTTTCCGAGGTGTCTGACTTGATGACAGTTGCTATCCACTGGATTGGTTGCCCAAAATTCTGTGGTGGGGCTTAGCAAAGGGTCAAATTGAGTCACTAATAAAAAAGGACGAAAGAGAAAGCTTAACACAAAATGAAATGATGGCTGAAAAAATAAACATACCAACAGATGAAATCAAATTCTAACAATTAGCTGGTTGATAAGTTTAATCAGGTTAGCTCTCCAGGAACAGGGTTGGAGAGACCTGCTCTAGTCTATAAAGTCTAGACAAACACGTTATTGGTGTGATTTCAAGTGTACTATAATTAATAATCTGAAGAAATGCGCTTGAAACTAGGCAACAATGACCCTTGATGTTTGTATTTAAACGTGATGGGTGGAAATGTGCTGTGATTGGGGGGTTTCTGGAGGGCTGGTTGTTGGGATTGGAGGTTTCTGGAGGTCTGGGTGCTGTGATTGGGGGATTTCAGGAGGGCTGGGTGCTGTGATTGGGGGGTTTCTGGAGGGCTGGGTGCTGTGATTGGGGGGTGTCTGGAGGGCTGGGTGCTGTGATTGGGTGATTTCAGGAGGGCTGGGTGCTGTGATTGGGGGGTTTCTGGAGGGCTGGGTGCTGTGATTGGGGGGAAGAAGTGCTAGAACTATTGTTTATTCTGAGCTTGGCAGTATGGACCAGGATGCTGTGGTATAGTGTGACTATATCACAGGTAAGGGGGGTTTATGGGCACTACTGTTCCATAAACATGTTACACTATAGTTTATTCCTAAAGATTTTAGAATCCACATGCTCATACCAACAACCATTCTGAATACTGTACATGCATTACCATCATACACATGCATTGATGCAGAGTGCCCAATTTAGTCAGGCATTATATTGGACGGATCAGAGGTAGGCATCCTACTGAGAGCAGGGAGAAAGCCCTGGAGTCACCCAGGGAGAGAGTGAGGAGAGAGAAGCACCGTTCTCTGTACAGCCTGATGCATAAAGAGCTGTCAAACACTGAGGGAGAGAGCGGCAGGGATCTGTGAGCAATTCCTGCAGCGATTCTTCCCACCAGGGACCACAGATTGTTGCAGTTCAGTGGACTTCAAGGGGAGTGCCCACCACTGATATCTGTTTAGTGAGCTTGGCAATTGCACTCAATGGTGACAGAGTTCCAGTTCGGTTTTTATTCCCACCTCAAATACTCTTTACGATTTTTCTCTCAACACGGACCAGTCCTTCTATAAAATAATAAGCATTTACATATAAAATGAAGAGGCATTCTGAGACCTCATCTTGCAGCCACACCAGAGTATTCATTTCATGCATTGCACTGAAGCACAGAATCAACGGTTTGGCTGCCTACCAAGGACACATGGGTCATACAATATTTTTACTGCTAATGGTTGCATTGTCACAGTAGGTAGGTCTGCTTAATTGGTTTCTTTCAGTCAGTCTGTCACAGGGATCTTTCTCCTCAGAGGGCCTAAGAGCTGCATTGTGTATGGTTTCAAATTGTCCTTGTAAACTGTTAATACACTTCTGAATGCAGGAGAGTATGTGGAGTCTGTGTCGAGAATACATGCTATATTGACAAAGCTGTTGTGCTACTCTCTGTTATTATCTATGCATAGTCACTTTAATAACTCTACCTACATGTACATATTACCTCCATTACCTCAACTAACCGGTTCCCCCGCACATTGTACCAGTACCCCCTGTATATAGCCTCACTATTATTTTATTGCTGCTCTTTAATTATTTGTTACTTTTATTTCATTTTTTTCTTCTTAAAACTGCATTGTTGGTTAAGGGCTTTTATTAAGTAAGCATTTCACTGGTCGACTAGACCTGTTTTATTTGGCGCATGTGACAAATAAAATAAGATTTTATTACATTTAAAGACCCAGTGTAGTCAAAATTATTTTTTTTCTATGTTTTAAATAATATTGTACAACAGCTGATAAAACACGGTAAAAATGTGAAAACATTTAATTACAGTTATTTCCTGAGACAATCTACACCACAGCTTTGCATGGGTGGGAGTTTTGGCTTTCCATACAGAAAATTGGTTATTAGACCAATAAGAAAGAGCGTTCCAAACCTCTCTGCCAATAACAACTAGTTTTCAGTTTCCCCTCCCCACTCAGACCACTCCCAGACACTCCTAGCAAAATTCTTGCAAGTTTTTTGCTAAAAAAGCAGTCTTTGGCTACTGTTACAGTAGGGTACTTAATTGTTACCTGGGAAAAAACAGCTGCATTGGGCCTTTAAGTTACTTCAGCAGGTTGTTTCAAGTAGCACAGCGGTTGTTTTGGCAATGTGTCAGTGTTTATAGATGGGAAGGAAACTGTTTGAAGAGCCCTCACTGTTCTGACAGAATGGTAATGGTGGGGGCACATTTTCATTCTGTCTCGTTCAATCCATCTCCTGCATTATCATCCATATTACTCAGAGCTAGCGCTGTGCCCCCTTTCACCCTTCTAATGCAACCTGTTATCGGCTTTATTGGCACCAGAAGTCTCTTCCATCTGCTCAGTATAATAGCTTGTAGCTCCATTACCATTCTTAATACATCCCGAAGACACAAACAAGGCTGGGGCCAGCCTCCACAGCCTCAGTCTCAATATCTTTAAGGCATAAAACCAAGTCCATCTTAGTGTGAGAACTCTCACTGACAAACTGGCTGCATACATCCTGGGTTCATTGACTACCTGGGCTTGCAAATGCAGACTTCAGGCCCCAGTGCAATGAATGGGCCTATCATCAGGCCTTTCTGCTGCTGGGCTATAGATGGAATATCCTGACCTACGGTTCGCAATGCTTCCACGTAGGGAAATAGAACCTTCAAAAAGAGACCTGTGGCTTCAGGCTATTCAGCTTGTGAAAGGGGGAGATTTTAGGGAGCGAGTGTCCAAGTTGGCTACACGTAGCTAGAACTCTATGTGTGTGGAAAAATGTCATCACAGTTAAGACTTCGCTTTTTTTAGCATAGTCCATTTGTAACTCCACTAACTGCTTATAGCTGTATAGTCCGTTTGTTTGTGTTGTTGGTCTTAGCTAGCTTAACGTTCTGGTCGGTAGCTGGCTAGCACTCACGTGACTGCTAGCACATTCATGAAAGGGGACAATGAGGGAAGCCCTACAATATAAACAAATTCTAAGTAGTGAAAACACTCGGGAGCAGGCAATTTTAAAAAGGGATCTTTAGACGTTGTATTTTTCTTAAATGGAGTTTTGTAGTTGACTAAATCAAGCAGACAACAAGAAAATTGTGTTTGAAAAAGGTCAAGTTATTTCTGTGAGCCTATGGGGTAACCAAGGTAACCACAGGTTGTTTTCCCCACAAGCGGCGGGGCCACAACGTTCTATTTAATACCGACTGGGACTATAGAAGGAAGAGACGTATTAGTCTCTGAGTCACTGCAAACATTCAGCTCTCTCAGGTTAATTTAGTTAGCAGTAAGTTGCAGCTTGCTGTGTGTTTGGAAATTCTAAAGGAACCTTGCCTAAGTGATTTGAACTCAACTGTCCCCTCAGCTACTGTATATCATTTGCCTCCTCTATTGTTCTCCATTCGTTGTCTTCCCGTTGGGCACTGGCAACTAAAGTCATGCAATTGGATCACATTAAGTAAATTCAATTACTGGTGAGGTAGCAATTCTCCATTTCTAAACAGGCTCATTAACCAAAACACCCAATTGATCCCTCCAATTGCCTTTTTAACAGTTGAGTAGAAGTTCAGTAGGGATCACTGAAGGGTGTGTGTGTGTGTGTGTGTGTGTGTGTGTGTGTGTGTGTGTGTGTGTGTGTGTGTGTGTGTGTGTGTGTGTGTGTGTGTGTGTGTGTGTGTGTGTGTGTGTGTGTGTGTTTCCTACACATGTATATGTGAGTTTGTGTATGAACGAAAGTCCCTGGCAAATATGTTGCAAATGGTAATGGATCCATGAGGCTCATTATATCCAGAGATCTTTGACAATGCTTCAACGCAAGGTTAATAAACCACAGCATCCAAATATAAGGACCCCAAAATGATTTTGATGTTATTTTATCAATAAAAAGTATCATGCAGCTTTGTAAATAGGGCTGTACTTAACCCTCCTGAAATTGTGCTAAATCCACTGCTAAATCAGGCTGCTTGCTACAGTACTTACAGTAATAACATCTTTATAATGTGTCCTGTTAGTTTATGCCTTTCTTGTGCCCTTTAAACAGAGTTGTGAGCTATACAGGAACCAAAGCTCTCCTTATCGACCTGTATGAATGTAGAATATGGTCCAGGTATAGCATACAGGGTTGTTACCTGGAACTTATTGTATTGTAATATTGAGTATTGTAATATAATATACAAACGAGCTATACATTAACATAAGCTCTCCAAAACCCTGACCCTGTATGAAAGTTGAATATTGTGATATTCCAGGTAACAACCCAGTATACATGACAATATTTAACATTCATACAGGTCGATTAGGTAAGGGTTTTGTAGGGCTTTTCTTCCTGTATAGCTTGTTATGTTTGGAAATGTCAGAAATTGACAATTATTTTTAGAAAATGCATGAAGCTGTTACCATGTACACATAAACATATCAACAGTTGTGGATATCAACAGAGAGTCTACCACCCTCCTTCCCCCTCTAGAGAACACAATAACATGGGTGAAAACTTCCAGCACTCTTCATTAACCCTGCAACACATTTCATTTGTGATGTTTCCACAGGCTATTAAACCTCTAACCCCTCTGTGTTCCCCATATCAAACACAGCGCCAACTCCCACCACTCTATGTCCCAGAGGTACTGTACGTTCAACATGAAGGTCTCCAATACGCTTTCATAAAGTGCAATGTTCCCTCATTCCTCTTACACAACCAATACATCTGGACATCTCCATCTCATTTCCAACTGTATTTTCCCACTCTAGCCTACTCACAGTACACGTTTGTTTGATAAAATACATATTTCATTGTCATTAATAATGGAAGAACCTTAATGGAACAAACTACCATACTATATGCTCCATAACCTACTCATATATACACAATCAGGCAAGTAAATGCTTACATTTCTAATGGATTAGTTTGGAATACAATTCTGCATGATATTTACCATGTTGGTACAGTACATGTGAGATCATGAAGGTGTGTGACAGACAGTATACAACAACAACAACAGCTTGCTGATGGGTTTTCCTGTTTCACCACCCAGTAGCTTACACTCCACTCCAGACTCCCACCACAATGGACATGTTGGAACTTGTCTGGGGTCCATCCAAGCCATAGACCTAATACTCTCTACAGAGAACAGACTCCTGCTCCCCCCTCTCTTCTACCAGAGAGTCAAGAAGCTCAGTCACGCTCAACTGACCTTTCTCATTCTCAACTAGACGGTCAAATCTCCCTCTGCTTAGTCCCTTAGCCCATGCCTCAACTCTAACATGACTGCTCAAAATCTGTCAGCTATAGCACACCCCGACACCTGCGATAAGAAGTAAACGTGTGTGAAGGGGATGTAGAGAGTTGGACATTCAGTGCCTTGCAAAAGTATTCATCCCCCTTGGATTTTTATTTGGATTTCATGTAATGGACATACACAAAATAGTCCAAATTGGTGAAGTGAAGTGTCACATGATCTGTCACATGATCTCAGTATCCTGTTACGGCTGCTGTCCCTGTACAGGGATCAACATCAGCGGACATCAGCGGAAATTTCAGAGTGACAACTAATAGTACTCGATACAACTCAAACTTTCATTAAAACACACATGCAGGGTACTCAATTAACCTGTTAGATCTCTAGGGGCGCTATTTCATTTTTGGATAAAAAACGTTCCCGTTTTAAGCGCGATATTTTGTCACAAAAAGATGCTCGACTATGCATATTCTTGACAGTTTTGGAAAGAAAACACTCTGAAATTTCAGAATCTGCAAAGATTTTGTCTGTAAGTGCCCCAGAACTCATTCTACAGGCGAAACCAAGATGATGCATCACCCAGGAATTAGCAGAATTTCTGAAGCTCTGTTTTCCATTCTCTCCTTATATGGCTGTGATTGCGCAACGAATGAGCCTACACTTTCTGTCGTTCGCCCAAGGTCTTAGCAGCATTGTGACGTATTTGTAGGCATATCATTGGAAGATTGACCATAAGAGACTACATTTTCCAAGTGTCCGCCTGGTGTCCTGCGTGGAATTCGGTGCGCAATTGCCAACTGCTTGTACTTTACCATTTGATTCAGGGGAGAAAGCATGTGTCCAAGAACGATGTATCAATGAAGAGATATGTGAAAAACACCTTGATGATTGATTCTAAACAACGTTTGCCATGTTTTCAGTCGATATTATGGAGTTAATTTGGAAAAAAGTTCGCGTTTTGAGGACTGAATTTTCGTTTTTTTTTTTTGGTAGCCAAATGTGATGTATAAAACGGAGCTATTTCTAATACACAAAGAATCTTTTTGGAAAAACTGATCATCTGCTATCCAACTGAGAGTATCCTCATTGAAAACATCAGAAGTTCTTCAAAGGTAAATGATTTTATTTGAAGGCTTTTATGTTTTTGTTGAAATGTTGCGTGCTGGATGCTAACGCTAATGCTAACGCTAAATCCTTTGTTTGCTAGCTACTGTTACACAAATTATTGTTTTCCTATGGTTGAGAAGCATATTTTGAAAATCTGAGATGACAGTGTTGTTTACAAAAGGCTAAGCTTGCAAGATGGCATATTTATTTCATTTCATTTGCGATTTTCATGAATAGTTAACGTTGCGTTATGGTAATGAGCTTGAGGCTGTAGTCACGATACCGGATCCGGGTTTGGGAGATCAGAGAGGTTAAAGCTACACTCGTTGTGAATCTAGCCAACATGTCAGATTTTTAAAATGCTTTTCGGCGAAAGCATGAGAAGCTATTATCTGATAGCATGCAACCCCCGAAATACACAAAGGGGACGTAAACAGAATAATTAGCGTAGCCGGCGCTACACAAAACGCAGAAATAAAATATAAAACATTCATTACCTTTGACGAGCTTCTTTGTTGGCACTCCTATATGTCCCATAAACATCACAACAGTCTTTTTTTCGATTAAATCCGTCCATGTATACCCAAAATGTCCAATTATGAAGGCCGTCTGATCCATGGAAAAGCACCGTTCCAAAACGCACCGTAATTTTTTTAAATTAAAAAAGTTACCAATGAACTTTGACAAAACACTTCAAACTACTTTTGTAATCCAACTTTAGGTATTAGTAAACGTTAATAATCGATCAAATTGATCACGGGGCGATCTGTATTCAATAGCAGCGCGTTTTGAAATCATGGTCCACATTCTCTCTTTCATTACTTCCTGTGGTGTGCTCGACGACAGGAAGTTCCTATTCCTCATGTTACCAAGGATTTAAATCAATTGACAGTACTGGCGACATCGTGTGGAAGCTGTAGGCATTGTAAACAGGGCCCTATCTATTTTTCCTTGCCATAGACAATACAGAGACTGGCGGAGGGATATTTTTGGGGTTTTTTTGTGAACAGTTTTCCTTGGGATTTTTCCTGCTAAAAGCGTTCTGTTATAGTCACAGACATGATTTAACCAGTTTTATAAACTTCAGAGTTTCGCAGCCTCTTTAACACCTGTTCTGAAAGGCCCCAGAGTCTGCAACACCACTAAGCAAGGGGCACCACCAAGCAAGCGGCACCATGAAGACCAAGGAGCTCTCCAAACAGGTCAGGGACAAAGTTGTGGAGAAGTACAGATCAGGGTTGGGTTATCAAAAAATATAAGAAACTTTGAACATCCCACGGAGCACCATTAAATCCATTATTACAAAATTGAAAGAATATGGCACCACAACAAACCTGCCAAAGAGGGCCGCCCACCAAAACTCACGGACCAGGCAAGGAGGGCATTAATTAGAGAGGCAACAAAGAAACCAAAGATAGCCCTGAAGGAGCTGCAAAGCTCCACTGTGGAGATTGGAGTATCTGTCCATAGGACCACTTGAAGCCATACTTTCCATAGATATGGGCTTTACGGAAGAGTGGCCAGAAAGAGCCATTGCTTAAAGAAAAAAATAAGAAAACACGTTTGGTGTTCACCAAAGGCATGTGGGAGACTCTGTTAATTTTGATTGTTTTTCACTTTATATTTTCACTTTATATATTATCTACCTCACTTGCTTTGGCAATGTTAACACATGTTTCCCATGCCAATAAAGCCCTTGAATTGAATTGAATTGAATTGACTCTCCAAAAATATGGAAGAAGGTACTCTGGTCAGATGAGACTAAAATTGAGCTTTTTGGCCATCAAGGAAAACGCTATGTCTGGGAAACTGGTCAGAATTGAAGGAATGATGGATGGCCCTAAATACAGGGAAATTCTTCAGGGAAACCTGTTTCAGTCTTCCACAGATTTGAGACTGGGACGGAGATTCACCACCCAAACAGGACAATGACCCTAAGTATACTGCTAAAGCAACACTTGATTGGTTTAATTAAGGGGAATAGTTTACATTTATTAGAATGGCCTAGTCAAAGCCCAGACTTCAATCCAATTGAGAATATGTTGTATGACTTAAAGATTGGTGTACACCAGTGGAACCCATCCAACTTGAAGGAGCTGGAGAAGTTTTGCCTTGAATAATGGGCAAAAATCCCAGATGTTCCAAGCTTATAGAGACATATCCTAAGAGACTTGCAGCTATAATTGTTGCAAAAGGTGCCTCTACAAAGTATTGAATTTCGAGGGGTGAATAGTTATGCACACTAAAGTTCTTTGTTTATTTTGTCTTATTTCTTGTTTGTTTCACAATAAAAAAATATGTTGCATTGTCACGCCCTGGTAGAAGTATTTTGTGTTTATCTTCATTTATTTGGTCAGGCCAGGGTGTGGCATGGGTTTTTGTATGTGGTGTGTTGGTATTGGGATTGTAGCTTAGTGGGGTGTTCTAGTTAAGTCTATGGCTGTCTGAAGTGGTTCTCAATCAGAGGCAGGTGTTTATCGTTGTCTCTGATTGGGAACCATATTTAAACAGCCATATTATTTGAGTGTTTCATGGGCGATTGTCCTTAGTGTCCTGATGTCCGTGGTCTGTGTTTATGTGCACGAGTGTTAGGCTGTTTTGGTTTTCGTTACGTTTATTGTTTTGTAGTGTTTGTATTTAGATTTGTGTTGCTTCTACGCATCTGGTCCCCAGTGCGTCTCCCTGCATAGCCCAGTGCGGGCTATTCCACCTCGCCGCACTAGCAGGGCGACCGAGAGCATTCAACCAGATAAGGTTGGGCAGGCTCGGTGCTCAAGAGCTCCAGTGCGCCTGCACGGTCCGGTCTACCCAGTACCACCTCCATGCACCAGCCCTCCTGTGGCAGCTCCCCGCACCAGGCTTCCTGTGTGTGTTGTCGGCCCAGTACCACCAGTGCCAGCACCACGCATCAGGCCTACAGTGCGCCTCGCCTGTCCAGCGCTGCCAGAGCCTTCCTCCTCTCCAGTGCTGCCAGAGTCTCCCGCCTATCTAGCGCTGCCAGAGCCTTCCTCCACTCCAGCGCTGCCGGAGTCTCCCGCCTATCTAGCGCTGCCAGAGCCTTCCTCCTCTACAGCGCTGCCGGAGTCTCCCACCTGTTCAGCCCAGTTGGAGCCTTCCTCCTCTCCAGCGCTACCGGAGTCTCCCGCCTGTTTAGCGCTGCCAGAGCTTTCCGTCTCTACAGCGCTGCCGGAGTCTCCAGTCTGCATAGAGCTGCCAGTCTGCATAGAGCTGCCAGTCTGCAAGGAGCTGCCAGTCTGCAAGGAGCTGCCAGTCTGCAAGGAGCTGCCAGTCTGCAAGGAGCTGCCAGAGCTGCCAGTCTGCAAGGAGCTGCCAGAGCTGCCAGTCTGCAAGGAGCCGCCAGAGCTGCCAGTCTGCAAGGAGCCGCCAGAGCTGCCAGTCTGCAAGGAGCCGCCAGAGCTGCCAGTCTGCAAGGAGCCGCCAGACTCTTCCAGATCCGCCAGTCAACCAGACTCTTCCAGATCTGCCAGTCAACCAGACTCTTCCAGATCTGCCAGTCAACCAGACTCTTCCAGATCTGCCAGTCAACCAGACTCTTCCAGATCTGCCAGTCAACCAGACTCTTCCAGATCTGCCAGTCAACCAGACTCTTCCAGATCTGCCAGTCAACCAGACTCTTCCAGATCCGCCAGTCAACCAGACTATTCCAGATCCGCCAGTCAGCCAGGATCTGCCGGATCCAACTACCTGCCTGAGCTTCCTCTCAGTGCTGGGTTTCCTCTCAGTGCTGGGTTTCCTCTCAGTGCTGGGTTTCCTCTCAGTGCTGGGCTTCCCCTCAGTCCCGAGCTTCCCCTCAGTCCCGAGCTTCCCCTCAGTCCCGAGCTGCCCCTCAGTCCAGTGGGATTCTGGGTGAGGACTACTAGGCCATGGTCGGCAGCGAGGGTGGACTATCCTAGGACGCGAGGAGGAGGGACTAAGACATTGATAGAGTGGGATCCACGTCCCGCGCCGGAGCCGCCACCATAGACAGTCGCCCACCCGGACCCTCCCTATTGTTTTGATGTGCGTCCGGGAGTCCGCACCTTATGGGGGGGGGGGGTTCTGTCACGCCCTGGTAGAAGTATTTTGTGTTTATCTTCATTTATTTGGTCAGGCCAGGGTGTGGCATGGGTTTTTGTATGTGGTGTGTTGGTATTGGGATTGTAGTGGTTCTCAATCAGAGGCAGGTGTTTATCGTTGTCTCTGATTGGGAGCCATATTTAGGCAGCCATATTCTTTGAGTGTTTCGTGGGTGATTGTCCTTAGTGTCCTGATGTCCGTGTTCTGTGTTTATGTGCACGAGTGTTAGGCTGTTTCGGTCTGAAGTGGTTCTCAATCAGAGGCAGGTGTTTATCGTTGTCTCTGATTGGAAACCATATTTAGGCAGCCATATTCTTTGAGTGTTTCGTGGGTGATTGTCCTTAGTGTCCTGATGTCCGTGTTCTGTGTTTATGTGCACGAGTGTTAGGCTGTTTCGGTTTTCGTTACGTTTATTGTTTTGTAGTGTTTGTATTTAGATTCATGTTGCTTCAGTTTAATAAACATGGATCGCAATCGACACGCTGCATTTTGGTCCGACTCTCCTTCACCCGAAGAAAGCCGTTACATGCATCTTCAAAGTGGTAGGCATGCTGTGTAAATCAAATCAAAAAAATATATATATTTTAAGGATATTACCCTGGAGGAGGGCCATACAGCCTGATAATAGAAGGAGATGACCCTGGAGGAGAGCCATACAGCCTGATAATAGTAGGAGATGACCATGGAGGAGAGCCATACAGCCTAATAATAGTAGGAGAATACCCTGGAGGAGAGCCATACAGCCTGATAATAGTAGGAGATGACCCTGGAGGAGAGCCATACAGCCTGATAATAGTAGGATATTACCCTGGAGGAGAGCCATACAGCCTGATAATAGTAGGATATTACCCTGGAGGAGAGCCATACAGCCTGATAATAGTAGGATATTACCCTGGAGGAGAGCCATACAGCCTGAAAGTAGTAGGAGATGACCATGGAGGAGAGCCATACAGCCTAATAATAGTAGGAGAATACCCTGGAGGAGAGCCATACAGCCTGATAATAGTAGGAGATTACCCTGGAGGAGAGCCATACAGCCTGATAATAGTAGGATATTACCCTGGAGGAGAGCCATACAGCCTGATAATAGTAGGATATTACCCTGGAGGAGAGCCATACAGCCTGATAATAGTAGGAGATGACCCTGGAGGAGAGCCATACAGCCTGATAATAGTAGGAGATTACCCTGGAGGAGAGCCATACAGCCTGATAATAGTAGGATATTACCCTGGAGGAGAGCCATACAGCCTGATAATAGTAGGAGATTACCCTGGAGGAGAGCCATACAGCCTAATAATAGTACTAGATTACCCTGGAGGAGAGCCATACAGCCTGATAATAGTACTAGATGACCCTGGAGGAGAGCCATTTGAATGACGGCAATTATTACCTGTATCTAATTTCAAGTTGTGTGACTCATGGAGACCAACATCCAAAACGAGGTTTGACTGGTTTGAGTGTGGAGGGCGATGTATGGCCCATGGAGGGCGATGTATGGCCCATGGAGGGCGATGTATGGCCCATGGAGGGCAATGTTTGGCCCATGGAATGGGATGTATGGCCCATGGAAGGGGATGTACGGCCCATGGAAGGGGATGTACCGCCCATGGAAGGGGATGTATGGCCCATGGATAGCAATGTATGACCCATTGAAGTGGATGTATGGCCCATGGAGGGGGATGTATGGGCCTTGGAGGGTTGATATATAGCCCATGGATATGGATTGATGCTGTGCTAAATCTGGATGGATGAGAGGTTTTCTAAAGGTCACACGTGAGTCAGGACACGTGGAGCGAAACGATCACTATCCGTGTGCAAATTCACTCAATCAGCAGATGACAAGAGGGGGCTGTGGTTGTACCAACAAATCAGAACTCTTCTTTCAGTTTAGCTCTCAAAACAACTAGTTTCCTCTGATATAGGCCTATAGCATATGGTATATGCCAACCCATGTTATAGGCAAGGAAAGCAAGACCATTCGACAGTGCCAGTGCAGGAACTACTACATGAAGCTGTATCCGACTTACATTTGACTAGAAAAGCTGTGTGCGTCGGTGTTATTTTTAATTGAATGTAATGAGATATTGTTTGTAAAATGTATGTAATTATATTTACTTTTAGAATAGCAAAAGAAACAAGAGAACCATGTGTTGTTACAAGCTTGGAAAGCAGTAGAGCAGAAATAAAACATATGCTCTGATCCATCTGACGTTTTGAAAAGCGTTCATTGAGCCCAGAATATAATCCTACAGAGCTCTACAGATTTAGATATTTTGCATGCTAATACCCTCCTTTGCAATTTAAAACATAACTAATTTATGAGATTAAGTGCTGACATGGCTTTTCCTGAATATTCTTCCATTTCTTTGCCAACAGCTTGCAAAACTCCCAACGGACCAGAAGTAGGATCACTTGTACCACCCAAAACACATTCTCCCTAAAGCTGTCATATGGTTCAGAAACATGCACTTTCAGTGCACATACAGTTACTTCCAAAATAAAACAAATACTGTATCAAATAAATGATAGAAATACTGAGCATTTTATTCGCAAAAAAATGGGAAATTCTATTATTTTTTACTACTATAAAATGATTGGATCCCCTGTTTTCAAAACCCTTGTAAGGATAACAGCATTGAGCATTTAAAACAAAAAATCAATAATTTAAAAGAAAAAATCAATAATTAAAAAAAAAAAGACTATTCCTCCATACAGAATACTTCCAGATCCTTGATACCCTTCCTCTGCGCTTGTGGACTGCCCTCTTCAGTTCAAACCACAGGTTTTCAATGGTGTTCAAGTCTGGAGACGGCCATTGTAAAATGTCGATTTCGTGCTCAATTAACAATGTTTTGGTGGATGTCTATGTGTGCTTGGGGTTATTGTCTTGCTGGAAGATCAACTTGTGGCCAAGTTTTAGCCTCCTGGCAGAGGCAACCAGGTTTTTGGCTAAAATATCCTGGTACTGGGAAAAGTTAATGATGCTGTTGACCTTAACAAGTCCCCCAGGACCAGTGGAAGCAAAATAGCCCCATAACATCAAAAATCCACTACCATGTTATACATTAGGTACTTTTCTGCATATGCATCTTCCATTCAATACCAAACCCACCACTGGTGTGCGTGGCCAAAGAGCTTGATTTCCATGTCATCCAACAAATGTAAATGCCTGGAGTTTGCTTAACGGCATTGGCACTTGGATTGGAACTGGTGCTATGGTCAGAGGACATGAAAATAGAGCTCTTTGGCCACGCACACCAGTGGTGGGTTTTGCGTCAAAAGAAGGATGCATATTCCGAAAAGTACCTCATACCTACTGTAAAATATGATGGTGGATCTGTGATGTTATTTTGGTTCTACTGATCCTAAAAAAAGATTCCTTGTTAAACAAATTCTCCTTCTATGAGCAATTGTAATAGAATATAATAATATAATTTGTGTGCATACAATTATATTATTTATTTTATATAGTATGTTTTGATTATCTTTATCAATGTCACACCCTGACCTTAGAGAGCTGTTTTATTTCTCTATTTGGTTAGGTCAGGGTGTGATTTGGGGCGGGCATTCTATGTTGTCTATTTCTTTGTTGTTTTTGCCTAGTGTGGTTCCCAATCAGAGGCAGCTATCTATCGTTGTCTCTGATTGGGGATCATATATAAGTTGTCATTTTCCATTTGGGTTTTATGGGGTGTTGTTTTCCGTTCAGTATCTGTGCCTGATGGAACTGTTCGCTTTCATATTCGTTATTTCTTTGTTTGAGTGAGTCTTGACAATAAAGATCATGAACACTTTCCACGCTGTGCTTTGGTCCACTCTTCCTTACGACGACGAGCGTTACAGAACACCCCACCAAAAAAGGACCAAGCAGCGTGGCCAGGATGAGCAGGGATCCTGGGCCCGGGAGAAAAGGGAGTGGAGGACATCCTGGACCTGGGAGGAGGTAATGGCAGGGGACAAGACCCTGCCATGGAAGCAGGCGGAGGCAGCGAAAGAGGAACGACGACGATACGAGGAGTCAAGGCAACAACGTTTTTGTATTCGTTATTTTTGTTTGAGTGAGTCTTGACAATAAAGATCATGAACACTTTCCACGCTGCGCTTTGGTCCACTCTTCCTTATGACGACGAGCGTTACAATCAAGGGTGACAACAATTTCCGAGTTGTCTGTACAGTTATGGCAAGCAAGGGTATGGCTATACGCTGTCCATTATAGGACATCATCCTTTTTGCATAAAAGTTGATCTTAACTAATGGTTGGCCTTTGTTACAAGTATGTCACAAGAAGCAGATATACACTAAAACAAACCCCACTATTTTCCAGGAACAATTGAGTTGCTTTCAGAATATTTTCTTTGGTAACGTTAACAAACATGCCCTGACTCAAGTTCACCTGAGTGCCAGTGAACAGGTAGACTGGAGATTGACTCTCTGGGGCGTCTGAACTGAACGCAGTTCCATGTCTCTCCAGGCTAGTTCCTAGCACGTTCAGCAGATCACAGCAAGACTGACTCTGCCTCCAGGAGAGCGCAGAGCCAGATGGCAAAAAGGTAACATAATTATTCAGCCCATTAGCCCTAATTAAAGCCCCTCACAGAGCTCCATCAGTATAACAACCCCATATCTTATTTAATAACCACTTTATAGGGAGTTTTCTATCAAACATAATGTGAACACATCACTAGTATCATTATGTGAAAGCTGATGTGAATGTTAACATTCTCAAAATAGATGAAAGTAGTCTTATTCACACCTTCATGTAACTCACTATCAGTGAGCATCTACTGTAGGAAATTGCACTACCGACAGCTTAAAGGACCTGAGATTCTTCTGAGAAAAGTTTTGAATGTACTATTTTGTGTTCTCCAAAGATATCTGATCAGGTGTATTCTCCACTAGCTCCAAACATTTCAAAGTTGAGAAAATTCTCAAACAGGCAATAAACGGAAACTATAAGCACAAATGTTGATGTTGCATTCCCTGTGGTAAAGCCAACATCAAAATCCTATGTTTTATGTATGAGAGCCTGGAAAACAAACCAAGAAAAGTGAACCACATCCAACAGTTGGAAGAGACCTGTTTGAACAAAGTCAACTCCAAACAGGGAAGAAAGATTATTTGAAGTTGTCCCAGTAGACCTGTGTTCAATTAGATCCCTGGAAAGACAGAGCTCTTTATATCTGACTCACTTGTTACACCTCAAAGTTTCTCTATCTCACTTGTTTCCCCTCAAAATAATCACACAACATCCTGTTCCAGAAGGCAATTTGTAAACAATGCTAAATATCATTAAAGCAATCACTAGATTAAGGTCATTACAATGCTGCCAAGTGGAAGAGAAGAGCAAGCCTCTTAACTATGCAGTGATATTTCAGTTTCACTGTGCTGTGGAGGTGGTCTAAAAAAACAAAATGTCAAGGGTCTTACAATGGATAGGCTCTACAAGCCATAAAGTAAGATGCAGAATGGTTGCCATAAAGTCATTAGATGGATGGCCAAGTTTGACACAAACCCTCAGTATAAAAATAATTCTGGGTTCTCACATGGATAACAAAGAGTAAGGCTGTAAAGGTGTTGGATAAAATGATCTGACAGTTGGTTGGCATTCGTGTTGAATATCCTATTTTTATAGAGGAAAGCTGGGTTTGGTGAATTGTTGAGTGTGTGCATGTATTCATAAAATAATGTATATTGAGAACATTTTAAGCCCTTCTCAACGTCATTATAATTAGGTTTGCACATGCAGGTTACCAATTAATTCCTAAAAAATATCATAATATGATTTTATGCCTTAAGTATGACAAATTCACAAATTCATCACACATTCACTTCTTTAATTCCGGAGGTGGACAATGAATACACTGTTAGAAACGATTTAATAATTTATATAAGAGACTTAGCCAGTAAGTGGATTGTGGGAATACATCTCTATCAGTGTTTATCATAACAAAGTGGATAAATAGGTCAAATCAACTAGCGACCTCTGCCTTCCTCCTCACCCTGTACCACAAATCTTCTTAGAGACAGTTAACTGAACCAACACATTTTCAAACGCCACCATTGTTCCATCGGTTGAACATAGTCAATGCAATCCCAATCCAATAGCAGGAAAGTTCACTTTTGTGGACCAAATCTCTACTTGGATGCAAATGTCATGTTATAGAGATGTCTAGGTACTTCTTTTCTCAATTGGTTATGGGAAACCCCAGCAGCGATATAATTCCTAATGCTCATTCTGCAGTTGCAGGGGCAGAGATAAAACAAGAACAAAGGCTCCCTAAACACCCAAATACGTCCATCTAGAAATGGCAAAGCTCTCAGTATAGTGACGCAGGTCTTTAGATATTGTACAAATGAAATTGTGTAATTCCAATCTTTATCCGCAACTTTATATTCCAGTTTTTTGGACTCAAGCAATCCATTTTTGTGTGCCAGCTTTCACCACAATGTGAACTAGAAAGGCGGCTCACACATGGAAAGGTATCGCTTGAGTCCAACAAAATGGAATATAATGTTGCGGATAAACGTTTCTGATGGTGAATCGCAAAAAAGTGTCTGGACACCTGTATAACATTCCATTTACATCAGAAAGAGAGATTTGGTTAAACACAGTTAAAGTGTCCTTTAATATAAGTGTGGAAAGACTCATAACTACATATTTATGCAGAGCCATTTAACAGTCCTTCAGAGGGTAGTGCGGGATACCAATAAGACATGGGTAGGCTAGTTAATTTGGTTATGGAAAAATGCCTTTAGATTATTTCCATAGGATGTCAGCATTCTATGGCGATGACCTTGGGAGTACTAATGTGGTAGACCTTAATGGACAGTTGAGGCAGAGAAGGGTCTGCATACCAAGCTCTGCATACCAATGAACCAGGGTACATCTGAGAAGGACAGGCCACCGATTAGAGCCGCATAGTCATCTTATCGCTCTGTTTATTTATACATTGTGAATCAATAACACTTAACTCCATAGTTAAACTATAGTTGCAAGTTTATATTAATATTTGTGACATAGCAATGTGGAAATTGTTATGAAATTACACAATAATGGGGATGTAAAAATCGTTTTTGGAACATTTTAAGTTGATACAATATACTTCCACATAGGTTACCTTGTATAGGACAGTTAGCAGATTCTCCATTATGTGGCTGGATATAATGAGGCTATTTAAGTTGAGTGACTCTCTAGTACACAATAACCCACATGGAGCACACAATTACAACTTGGTCACCAGCTCACGTCCCTAATCACCACACCATCGTGTCCCTTTTACACCGCCCTGCTAGGATACCAGCCTCTGAGTACAGGGCCTCATACCTGTGTAGACTACAGAGAAGTTAGTGACTGGATAGGGCATCTTAATCAGTTTTGTAATGTACAGTATGATCAGGTGATCATAAATGTCTTTGCCGTTTCTGTAATTAACGGAGCGAATACAGATGTAGGATCGTAATTTGATCAGTCTTTTGTTGCTGATTATTTTGCTGTGACAATATGGGTCAAATTAAGATCCTACATCTGTATTCACCAAGGAGTTCCTGTGACTGCAATAGAATGAGAGTAAGGGTGAAGGCCAGACTAAGGGGAGTTAGAGAGGGGCTCAACCACTCTTATGCCTCAGTGGCTGTCTGTGTCGATGGTACACCGGAGGAAGAATTGAATGCTCGCTCAGGCAAAACCAAAGGGTAGAAGGTGGGCCAGTGGAGCAGAGAGATGAGAGAGAGCAGGATGACTGTAAGGTGATGGGGGACATAAAATAAATGCAAGGTGCTTACACACTTAGCCCTCAACTATCACTCAGCCACTCAATGATTCATTTCAGTCTCAATTTTTACTGTGCCATTGGGGCTGTAATGTCCTGCATTATGCTGCCTCTCATCTGTAGTGTTAGTGGATAACTATGCTTGGTGATATTCTTCCATCTCTTCCCTCTCTCTCAGGTGCAGTTTTTCAAATGTAAAGGTATTTTAACCATCAACATATAATGCTTACCTATCAAAAGTATATGTTTTAGCAATGGGTTCTCCTTTTAAGAATGCTCTGCTGCTATCCTTATGAGAGGGTGTTACAGGGCATCTGCAGTTATAAGAATGATAGACAAGTAAAGAGGATGATGGACAGTTGATGGACACTCAAAAGCTCTAAAGACATTAAATACTCATTATGAGAAAGTTGTAAAAGATTGTTAACAGAGTAAACTTGCTTGAGCTGGAGGGACATTTAAAACGTGGCTAGCAAAAGCTTGAGATGGTTTACCCTAATATAACAGTCCGAAGTGGTAGCCATTCAAAACACTGATTAACGAGCAGGAAAAAGAACAGACTGAGATTACTGTCAGACTTTCGTTATCAGCATCTTATTAGCCTCTCAGATTCAGAGGCCTTCAAATAATCCCATAGAGCTATGTAAAGCACCTCACATCAAACAGATATAGAATTGGCTTGTCTCTGTATTAATATGTCTACTTTATACTTACCATGGAGCCCGGCGTTAATGTTACGCCAAGGCTTAGTGGGGGAATGCTTATCCCAGATACTCCAGCTCAGTGTTAAAGCAACAGTAACAATGGACCAGAGAGCGTAAGAATCCACTGCATAGGCAGTGGAACAGCCTTGATATAAATGGGAACAGAATGTGATACTTTCAGTAAGCCAGGGCTCCAGCACTGTGGGCTGCTCGGTAGCTAGGTTTCTCTGGCTGGCAGGTCTCCAGGTATTGCAGCCAAGCCCAGAGAGTTAATAAGCTTAGTGCCTACATCATACCTTGAACCATGTAATCAGAAAATTGATTTAGTCCCTCAACAAGCTGAAAGAGGTGATTCTTATTTATTTACTTATATATTTCGGAAAGGAAACAGCCTTGGTTTAGAAAGTTTAAGGCCAAGTTTAGCCCAAAATTGACTGTGTGAGGGAGTCAAGAAGTTGACAAATAGTTGTGCTGGAAATAAGGTTACATTAGATATTAAAGATGTATGAGGGATAGTGTCCCTTACTGCTCGCTATAAACATGTGGCTCAACATGTGGCTCAATTGGTAGGGCATGGTTTGCAATGCCAAGGCTTGTGGGTTTGATTCCTGCTGGTGCTACCCATACAAAAAATGTATGCATGCATGATGGTAAACAATGTTGAGGAGTAGTGAAGTACATGTAATTCAACTAATAATGAAACTACATTTTGCAGGAGCTTGGTGGTAGTTAGTATTTAGTAGAACTCAATTCAAATATTGGTAGTGTTTTCAGTAGTGAATAACTTTTTTGACATATAGCAGTGTAACTAACTACTGGAACAACACCCTACTTTTTTTGCTAAAATAAAATATGTGTGAAGTAGGCAAGAATTTCAGACCCGAATAATTCTTACTTGATTATTATTATTTTTTTAAGTAAAGGCTAAATTATATTCTGTCAACATCTGACTCCAGATTGATCTGTTCTTGCAATTTATAGTCTGACAACTTAGATTTAGATATGATCATTTATCACAAAGTAGTTTGGATGTAGTGAACTACTTTCTTTAAGTAACTTTAGTTAAGTAAAATATATGTTTTTTAATGGTAGCTTAACTTCTTCCAGCGCAAAGTAATTGGTAGCTTGTTCAACTATATTTTCAGAGTAGATTTGCCAAAACTGACTGTAAATTGCTTTGGATTAAAGTCTTCTAAATGGCATATTATTAGTAGTATTTCCTGTACTACTACTGTACTTCTGCATTGATCTAAATAACACAATTTCTACCACAAAAGGTAGCGATCCTTTTTACAGTTCAACACAAAGATGACTGTCGATAAAGGAAGTGACTAGTTGGAATTACTTTGCCCTTCTCTGTCTCATTTCTAAGTTCGGAATGACCTATTTAACTTTAGGTTCCTTCCCCACGCGGCTCGGCTTATTAGCATAAGGGAGTGTGTCAATGGGCCTCATTAATACATTCATTAATGTCAAAGAAATCTAATTTAGCTGCATGAATTATTTAAAAACTAGGCAAACACCTGCTGCTCTCAGGTAGAGTCTCAGTCCACAGCATAGACCTAGGAATTAGAAAACAATAATTGAATAAGAATATAGTAATTTAATTTAATCTATGGTCTCCAGGATCACCCCAGTGTTACCATTATATCAAATCAAATTGTATTTGTCACATGCTCCGAGTACAACAGGTGTAGTAGGCCTTACAGTGAAATGCTTACTACAAGCCCTTAACCAACAATGCAGTTTAAAGAAAAATACCTAAAAAAAATAAATTATAAAAGTAACAAATTATTAAAGAGCAGCAGTAAAATAACAATAGCGAGGCTATATACAGGGGGTACTGGCACAGAGTCAATGTGCGGGGGCACCGGTTAGTCGAGGTAATTGAGGTAATATATACATGTAGGTATAGATATTAAAGGGACTTATGCATAGACAATAATAGAGTAGCAGCAGTGTAAAAGAATGGGGGGGGGGGATGCAAATAGTCTGGATAGCCATTTGATTAGATGTTCAGATTTATGGCTTTGGGGTAGAAGCTGTTTAGAAGCCTCTTGGACATAGACTATATGTGGTGTTAGAGGCTGGAAATACACGCTATTCTCCTGGATGTGGTGTCAGGGCCTGGAAATACATGCTACTCCCCTGGATGTGGTTGGCTAGGAGCTGGAAATAAATGCTATTCCATTGGATGTGGTGAACTAAAGAGCTGGACAAACATGCTACTCTCCTGGATGTGGCGGGCTAGGGAGCTGGAAATATGTGCTACTCCCCTGGATGTGATGGGCTAGGAGCTGGAAATAAATTATACTCCCCTGGGTGTGGTGGGCTAAGGAGCTGGAAATACATGCTACTCCCCTGAATGTGGTGTGCTAGGGAGCTGGAAATATGTGCTACTCCCCTGGATGTGATGGGCTAGGAGCTGGAAATAAATTATACTCCCCTGGGTGTGGTGGGCTAAGGAGCTGGAAATACATGCTACTCCCCTGAATGTGGTGTGCTAGGGAGATGGAAATATGTGCTACTCCCCTGGATGTGATGGGCCAGGAGCTGGAAATAAATTATACTCCCCTGGGTGTGGTGGGCTAAGGAGCTGGAAATACATGCTACTCCCCTGAATGTGGTGTGCTAGGGAGATGGAAATATGTGCTACTCCCCTGGATGTGATGGGCCAGGAGCTGGAAATAAATTATACTCCCCTGGGTGTGGTGGGCTAAGGAGCTGGAAATACATGCTACTCCCCTGAATGTGGTGTGCTAGGGAGCTGGAAATACATGCTACTCTCCTGGATGTGGTGTCAGGGGCTGGAAAAAACATGCTACTTTCCTTGATATGGTGTCAGGGGCTGGAAATACATGCTATTCCCTGGTTGTGGTGGGCTATGCAGCAGGAAATACATTCTACTCTCCTGGATGGGGTGGGCTAAGGAGCTGGAAATACATGCTACTCCCCTGGAAGTGGTGGGCTAGGGAGCTGGAAGTACATGCTATTATCCTTGATGTGGTGTCAGGGGATGGAAATACATGGTACGCCCCTGGATGTGGTGGGCTAAGGAGCTTGAAAAACATGCTACTATTTTGGATGTGGTGTTAGGAGCTGGAAATACATACCTCTCCCCTGGATGTGGTGGGCTAGGGAGCTGGAAATACATGGTACTCTCCTGGATGTGGTGGGCTAGGGAGCTGGAAATACATGTTACTCTCCTGGATGTGGTGGGCTAGGAGTAGGGGGAGTGACCAGAGGTTATTAAAAATCTCCGCTGAGACAGCTAAAATGAGAATAGATCTACAGAGAATAGATCTTCCATCAGACTCTCCAACAAATCTAATTGAGGTTAACAATTATTACGTTAACCATGGAGAGGAGTATCATTGAGATTGTAAATCATGTTTATAATAGCTGTAGTTTACCGGAGCCAAATAGAAACCAAATTATTGCCATTGCATTTCCTCAGATTAACCTCAATGAGGACAAGGCAGACAGGTCAGAAGTTTAAAATGGCTGCATGATATTCATTATTTTAAGTTCCACCCAGGCTCTACAAACAGGCTCTACAAACAGGTTTACAGAAGCAACACATGAACTGGACCATCACTTAAACAATGAAATAAGATTAGTCTATTCAATAAGACCAATTTTACAGTTTGGAACATCTTTACAGTGTGGAACACCTTTACAGTGTGAAACATCTTTACAGTGTGGAACATCTTTACAGTGTGGAACATCTTTACAGTCGGAAACATCTTTACAGTGTGGAACATCTTTACAGTGTGGAACATCTTTACAGTCGGAAACATCTTTACAGTGTGGAACATCTTTACAGTCTGAAACATCTTTACAGGCTGAAACATCTTTACAGCGTGGAACATCTTTACAGTCTGAAACATCTTTACAGTCTGAAACATCTTTACAGTGTGAAACATCTTTACAGTCTGAAACATCTTTACAGTGTGAAACATCTTTACAGTCTGAAACATCTTTACAGTCTGAAACATCTTTACAGTGTGGAACATCTTTACAGTCTGAAACATCTGTACTAACCAGGTTTCCAAACTTTTTATGCAAGTAAAGTACATGTTAGAAGAAACATGTAATGACAGGCCTGTTGGAAACAACAAATGTTGGTACAAATGTTGGTACACTTTCCAAATGTCAACAAAATTAAATACACTAGACAAGGTGGGGCCTTTTTGTGTAGGTAAAATGAATTATGAAAAAAATGTCAGTGGAAATGCTTGTATGAGCAAATATGTATATAACAATCATCATATCGAAGTAAACTTGGAATCACGTGAGGACATTTGTGGTCCTCCCACTACGACTCATTGGAAAAGCCTGCAGTTTATTAGGATACAGGTGGAGAAAGTGCAAGGTGATGAGCTTGATGCTCCTTTCCAATAAATATTTAAGGTCTTATTCTGGTGACATGATAATTGATGATTGTCTTCATTTTGACAAATAAAAACATCTCACACTTCTGTCCATAATAATAATCTCATAATCTAGGCTGTGTGTGTGTGCTCCAGCTGACATTGGACAGATAGTGCTGGTGAATAGAGCGCAGGTGACTAGAGCACAGGTGACTAGAGCGCTGGTGACTAGAGCACTGGTGGCTAGAGTACTGGTGGCTAGAGCACAGGTGGCTAGAGCACTGGTGGCTAGAGCGCAGGTGACTAGAGCGCTGGTGACTAGAGCACTGGTGGCAAGAGCACTGGTGGCTAGAGCGCAGGTGGCTAGAGCGCTGGTGGCTAGAGCACTGGTGGCTAGAGCACTGGTGGCTAGAGCGCAGGTGGCTAGAGCGCAGGTGGCTAGAGCGCAGGTGACTAGTGCGCTGGTGACTAGAGCGCTGGTGAATAGAGCTCTGGTGACTAGAGCGCAGGTGACAAGAGCGGAGCGCTGGTGACTAGGGGGCTGGTGACTAGAGTGCAGGTGACTAGAGCACAGGTGGCTAGAGCGCAGGTGACTAGAGCGCTGGTGAATAGAGAGCAGGTGGCTAGAGCGCTGGTGACTAGAGCGCAGGTGACTAGAGCGCTGGTGACTAGAGCACTGGTGGCTAGAGCACTGGTGGCTAGAGCGCAGGTGGCTAGAGCGCTGGTGGCTAGAGCGCTGGTGGCTAGAGCACTGGTGGCTAGAGCACTGGTGGCTAGAGCGCAGGTGGCTAGAGCGCAGGTGACTAGAGCACAGGTGGCTAGAGCGCAGGTGACTAGGGGGCTGGTGAATAGAGAGCAGGTGGCTAGAGCGCTGGTGACTAGAGCGGAGTGCTGGTGACTAGAGCGCAGGTGACTAGAGCAGTGGTGGCTAGAGCACTGGTGGCTAGAGCACTGGTGGCTAGAGCGCAGGTGACTAGAGCGCAGGTGACTAGAGCGGAGCGCTGGTGACTAGAGCACTGGTGGCTAGAGCACTGGTGGCTAGAGCGCAGGTGGCTAGAGCGCTGGTGGCTAGAGCGCTGGTGGCTAGAGCGCTGGTGGCTAGAGCACTGGTGGCTAGAGCGCAGGTGGCTAGAGCGCAGGTGACTAGAGCGCTGGTGAGTAGAGCGCTGGTGAATAGAGCTCTGGTGACTATAGCGCAGGTGACAAGAGCGGAGCGCTGGTGACTAGAGCGCAGGTGACTAGAGCACAGGTGGCTAGAGCGCAGGTGACTAGAGCGCTGGTGAATAGAGAGCAGGTGGCTAGAGCGCTGGTGACTAGAGCGCAGGTGACTAGAGCGCTGGTGACTAGAGCGGAGCGCTGGTGACTAGAGCGCAGGTGACTAGAGCGCAGGTGACTGGAGCGCAGGTGACTGGAGCGCAGGTGACTGGAGCGCAGGTGACTAGAGCGCAGGTGACTAGAGCGGAGCGCTGGTGACTAGAGCGGAGCGCTGGTGACTAGAGAATGAAGTGAGCGCAGGTGAATAGATAGCAAGTGGCTAGAGCGCTGGTGACGAGAATGCAGATGGCTCGAGCGCAGGTGGCTCAAGCGCGGGTGGCTAGAACGCAGGAGCTGATACCAGAGATGGCACACTGCTATATAACGCAACAAAACCATCAGTAGATTTGAAAATGCGATGGAAAGCTATTTAACTTGTATTTTTATTCGATACATGGGAATTTGTGGTGACTAGAGCGCTGGTGAATAGAGCTCTGGTGACTAGAGCACAGGTGACAAGAGCGGAGCGCTGGTGACTAGGGGGCTGGTGACTAGAGTGCAGGTGACTAGAGCACAGGTGGCTAGAGCGCAGGTGACTAGAGCGCTGGTGAATGGAGAGCAGGTGGCTAGAGCGCTGGTGACTAGAGCGGAGTGCTGGTGACTAGAGCGCAGGTGACTAGAGCACTGGTGGCTAGAGCACTGGTGGCTAGAGCGCAGGTGGCTAGAGCGCTGGTGACTAGAGCGCTGGTGAATAGAGCTCTGGTGACTAGAGCGCAGGTGACAAGAGCGGAGCGCTGGTGACTAGGGGGCTGGTGACTAGAGCGCAGGTGACTAGAGCACAGGTGGCTAGAGCCCAGGTGACTAGAGCGCTGGTGAATAGAGCGCAGGTGGCTAGAGCGCTGGTGACTAGAGCGCAGGTGACTAGAGCGCAGGTGACTAGAGCGGAGCGCTGGTGACTAGAGCACTGGTGGCTAGAGCACTGGTGGCTAGAGCGCAGGTGGCTAGAGCACTGGTGGCTAGAGCGCTGGTGGCTAGAGCGCTGGTGGCTAGAGCACTGGTGGCTAGAGCGCAGGTGGCTAGAGCGCAGGTGACTAGAGCGCTGGTGACTAGAGCGCTGGTGAATAGAGCTCTGGTGACTATAGCGCAGGTGACAAGAGCGGAGCGCTGGTGACTAGAGCGCAGGTGACTAGAGCACAGGTTGCTAGAGCGCAGGTGACTAGAGCGCTGGTGAATAGAGAGCAGGTGTCTAGAGCGCTGGTGACTAGAGCGCAGGTGACTAGAGCGCAGGTGACTAGAGCGGAGCGCTGGTGACTAGAGTGGAGCGCTGGTGACTAGAGCGCAGGTGACTGGAGCGCAGGTGACTGGAGCGCAGGTGACTGGAGCGCAGGTGACTGGAGCGCATGTGACTAGAGCGCAGGTGACTGGAGCGCAGGTGACTGGAGCGCAGGTGACTGGAGCGCAGGTGACTAGAGCGCAGGTGACTGGAGCGCAGGTGACTGGAGCGCAGGTGACTAGAGCACAGGTGGCTAGAGCCCAGGTGACTAGAGCGCTGGTGAATAGAGAGCAGGTGGCTAGAGCGCTGGTGACTAGAGCGCAGGTGACTAGAGCGCAGGTGACTAGAGCGGAGCACTGGTGACTAGAGCACTGGTGGCTAGAGCGCTGGTGACTAGAGCGCTGGTGAATAGAGCTCTGGTGACTAGAGCGCAGGTGACAAGAGCGGAGCGCTGGTGACTAGGGGGCTGGTGACTAGAGCGCAGGTGACTAGAGCACAGGTGGCTAGAGCCCAGGTGACTAGAGCGCTGGTGAATAGAGAGCAGGTGGCTAGAGCGCTGGTGACTAGAGCGCAGGTGACTAGAGCGCAGGTGACTAGAGCGGAGCGCTGGTGACTAGAGCACTGGTGGCTAGAGCACTGGTGGCTAGAGCGCAGGTGGCTAGAGCACTGGTGGCTAGAGCGCTGGTGGCTAGAGCGCTGGTGGCTAGAGCACTGGTGGCTAGAGCGCAGGTGGCTAGAGCGCAGGTGACTAGAGCGCAGGTGACTAGAGCGGAGCGCTGGTGACTAGAGCGGAGCGCTGGTGACTAGAGCGCAGGTGAATAGATAGCAAGTGGCTAGAGCGCTGGTGTCGAGAATGCAGATGGCTCGAGCGCAGGTGGCTCAAGCGCGGGTGGCTAGAACGCAGGAGCTGATACCAGTGAGGGCACACTGCTATATAACGCAACAAAACCATCAGTAGATTTGAAAATGCGATGGAAAGCTATTTAACTTGTATTTTTATTCGATACATGGGAATTTGTGGTGACTAGAGCGCTGGTGAATAGAGCTCTGGTGACTAGAGCACAGGTGACAAGAGCGGAGCGCTGGTGACTAGGGGGCTGGTGACTAGAGTGCAGGTGACTAGAGCACAGGTGGCTAGAGCGCAGGTGACTAGAGCGCTGGTGAATGGAGAGCAGGTGGCTAGAGCGCTGGTGACTAGAGCGGAGTGCTGGTGACTAGAGCGCAGGTGACTAGAGCACTGGTGGCTAGAGCACTGGTGGCTAGAGCGCAGGTGGCTAGAGCGCTGGTGACTAGAGCGCTGGTGAATAGAGCTCTGGTGACTAGAGCGCAGGTGACAAGAGCGGAGCGCTGGTGACTAGGGGGCTGGTGACTAGAGCGCAGGTGACTAGAGCACAGGTGGCTAGAGCCCAGGTGACTAGAGCGCTGGTGAATAGAGCGCAGGTGGCTAGAGCGCTGGTGACTAGAGCGCAGGTGACTAGAGCGCAGGTGACTAGAGCGGAGCGCTGGTGACTAGAGCACTGGTGGCTAGAGCACTGGTGGCTAGAGCGCAGGTGGCTAGAGCACTGGTGGCTAGAGCGCTGGTGGCTAGAGCGCTGGTGGCTAGAGCACTGGTGGCTAGAGCGCAGGTGGCTAGAGCGCAGGTGACTAGAGCGCTGGTGACTAGAGCGCTGGTGAATAGAGCTCTGGTGACTAGAGCACAGGTTGCTAGAGCGCAGGTGACTAGAGCGCTGGTGAATAGAGAGCAGGTGTCTAGAGCGCTGGTGACTAGAGCGCAGGTGACTAGAGCGCAGGTGACTAGAGCGGAGCGCTGGTGACTAGAGTGGAGCGCTGGTGACTAGAGCGCAGGTGACTGGAGCGCAGGTGACTGGAGCGCAGGTGACTGGAGCGCAGGTGACTGGAGCGCATGTGACTAGAGCGCAGGTGACTGGAGCGCAGGTGACTGGAGCGCTGGTGACTGGAGCGCAGGTGACTAGAGCGCAGGTGACTGGAGCGCAGGTGACTGGAGCGCAGGTGACTAGAGCACAGGTGGCTAGAGCCCAGGTGACTAGAGCGCTGGTGAATAGAGAGCAGGTGGCTAGAGCGCTGGTGACTAGAGCGCAGGTGACTAGAGCGCAGGTGACTAGAGCGGAGCACTGGTGACTAGAGCACTGGTGGCTAGAGCGCTGGTGACTAGAGCGCTGGTGAATAGAGCTCTGGTGACTAGAGCGCAGGTGACAAGAGCGGAGCGCTGGTGACTAGGGGGCTGGTGACTAGAGCGCAGGTGACTAGAGCACAGGTGGCTAGAGCCCAGGTGACTAGAGCGCTGGTGAATAGAGAGCAGGTGGCTAGAGCGCTGGTGACTAGAGCGCAGGTGACTAGAGCGCAGGTGACTAGAGCGGAGCGCTGGTGACTAGAGCACTGGTGGCTAGAGCACTGGTGGCTAGAGCGCAGGTGGCTAGAGCACTGGTGGCTAGAGCGCTGGTGGCTAGAGCGCTGGTGGCTAGAGCACTGGTGGCTAGAGCGCAGGTGGCTAGAGCGCAGGTGACTAGAGCGCAGGTGACTAGAGCGGAGCGCTGGTGACTAGAGCGGAGCGCTGGTGACTAGAGCGCAGGTGACTGGAGCGCAGGTCACTGGAGCGCAGGTGACTGGAGCGCAGGTGACTGGAGCGCATGTGACTAGAGCGCAGGTGACTGGAGCGCAGGTGACTGGAGCGCAGGTGACTGGAGCGCAGGTGACTAGAGCGCAGGTGACTAGAACGGAGCGCTGGTGACTAGAGCGGAGCGCTGGTGACTAGAGCGCAGGTGAATAGATAGCAAGTGGCTAGAGCGCTGGTGACGAGAATGCAGATGGCTCGAGCGCAGGTGGCTCAAGCGCGGGTGGCTAGAACGCAGGAGCTGATACCAGTGAGGGCACACTGCTATATAACGCAACAAAACCATCAGTAGATTTGAAAATGCGATGGAAAGCTATTTAACTTGTATTTTTATTCGATACATGGGAATTTGTGGTGACTAGAGCGCTGGTGAATAGAGCTCTGGTGACTAGAGCACAGGTGACAAGAGCGGAGCGCTGGTGACTAGGGGGCTGGTGACTAGAGTGCAGGTGACTAGAGCACAGGTGGCTAGAGCGCAGGTGACTAGAGCGCTGGTGAATAGAGAGCAGGTGGCTAGAGCGCTGGTGACTAGAGCGGAGTGCTGGTGACTAGAGCGCAGGTGACTAGAGCACAGGTGGCTAGAGCCCAGGTGACTAGAGCGCTGGTGAATAGAGAGCAGGTGGCTAGAGCGCTGGTGACTAGAGCGCAGGTGACTAGAGCGCAGGTGACTAGAGCGGAGCGCTGGTGACTAGAGCACTGGTGGCTAGAGCACTGGTGGCTAGAGCGCAGGTGGCTAGAGCACTGGTGGCTAGAGCGCTGGTGGCTAGAGCGCTGGTGGCTAGAGCACTGGTGGCTAGAGCGCAGGTGGCTAGAGCGCAGGTGACTAGAGCGCAGGTGACTAGAGCGGAGCGCTGGTGACTAGAGCGGAGCGCTGGTGACTAGAGCGCAGGTGACTGGAGCGCAGGTCACTGGAGCGCAGGTGACTGGAGCGCAGGTGACTGGAGCGCATGTGACTAGAGCGCAGGTGACTGGAGCGCAGGTGACTGGAGCGCAGGTGACTGGAGCGCAGGTGACTAGAGCGCAGGTGACTAGAACGGAGCGCTGGTGACTAGAGCGGAGCGCTGGTGACTAGAGCGCAGGTGAATAGATAGCAAGTGGCTAGAGCGCTGGTGACGAGAATGCAGATGGCTCGAGCGCAGGTGGCTCAAGCGCGGGTGGCTAGAACGCAGGAGCTGATACCAGTGAGGGCACACTGCTATATAACGCAACAAAACCATCAGTAGATTTGAAAATGCGATGGAAAGCTATTTAACTTGTATTTTTATTCGATACATGGGAATTTTACCGCAGAAGGTATTTTATGTCCACTATGCCATCGTGCCCAGCTTTTTATCTGCAACAAGTCAATCTGATGACAACATCTCTGGTGGGGAAAATGCACATATTGTTTTTATGCTGATTTTAGAATATTCACATGAAAATCTGTTGCCAATTGGATGGAAACCTAGCTACTGTGAAACATCTTTACAGTGTGGAACATCTGTATAGTGTGCTAACAGCAGCAAGAGCCATTTCTGGTACGGTGTCAAAAATCTTTCTTTTTTTTCCCTTCTTTTTATGATTAAATATGTTAAACATACAATCTACTTGCAGTGAAGCCGCTCAACTTCTACATCACATTAGTCATCTAACAGACTCCCATCCAGAGCGACACACAGCAGCAACCAGGGTTAACACCCTGCTCAAGGGCAAGTCGACAGATCTCCCACAAGGTCAAAAACAGGGACCCGAACCAGCGACCCATCAGCCACCGGCCAAAGCTCCCAACCGTCGGGCCACAAGCCCTCCAAGATCGCCCCCACAGTTCCCCTAGAGCTGCCCCTTAACCGTCCGAGAACCCCCCCACATTAAAAATGTAAAACAAAAGACATCAAGGACAAGTAAAATCATAACAGCAAGGACAACTGAATATGTTTGAGTGCATGTATGGCAGGTATTTACATGTGTGTGTGTGTGTGTGTGTATCCATGTATGTGGATGTGTGTGCATTTGAATGAGAGTGTGTGTATATGCATGTGTACAAACACCTGCATGGCATCAGCCTCAGGCAAACAGGTATTAGCTGTAACGACGTTGCCCCTCAGTGTCATTCAAACTTACTTTTTGTTTTGTTTTATTTTTACTTAATTTTTTTGCTTTTATCTTAGAATAATGGTCAATCTCCCGCCCAACAACTCCACTCCCACTTGTCTCCAATTCCACATCCCAACCCTCAGCTTCCCTCAGCCCATCCCACCAGTCTCTGCTGGCCACCCTCTATGTATTTATACACACCATATATCTTTCAACTATGCTGTGATGTTTAACATACAATTTGAATCGATCTAATCGAATATAATCCACAGATTATGAGTTCAAGATAAGTACTTTTACTAAGAGCATTAGTATATTAGTAATTGAATGACCCGGTCTTTCCAGATCTCCCAACAATGCTATTTCTATGGTAAATTTTAGATCAATATTATGCATTTTCAGCCATTCCTGCACCTGAGACCAGAAACAGGCTACCTGAGGGCAATACCAGAACAAGTGGTCTATTGATTCTGTATCCTCACAACAAAATCTGTGGAGTTGCCATGATTGTATTCCCCAAATATTCAACATTTTGTTGGTGGCAAGAATTCTGTACAATAATTTTAGCTGAAAAGCACAAAGTCCTAAACCTTGTGTCGTTTTATATATCAACTCATACCATGGAATCAGTACACCAAAAAACTGTTCCCAACTATTTTGCAATCTCTATAGCACAGCTGTCAATATCCTGGTCCTCAAATAAAACCGGTATACTTTCCTATTTATGTTATTTTTATTCCTCAGACAGTTTTGATCCTTTATGTTGGGCAGACAGACCCTCCTCCCTCTGTCACCTGCCTCCTCCATTTTGGGGGTAATTCTGTAATCAATTGGTTGCAATCTTGGATTGAGCAGACCTTCCCATACAATTCTGATGACTCCATGAAAGACATAACTCTACCATTCCAATTTACAATATCATTTAAAAACAAAATACCCTTTTCAAACATCTTTTCCATAAATACAGGTATTTTAGCAACCAGCACATTTGAGTTCAGCCATAATATTTGTTGTATCTTATCAGGGGGATGAAATTGAAATTGTAGTCAGCACTGTAATGCTTGTTTGAATAAGAGAGACACCTCGAAAAAAGTTCAATTTTCAATTCATCGAAAATGAGTCATGGCAATCTGCACAAGGGCAAAAAGGACATTTTCAAACAATGGATGAGCTTTTCTTAGTAATCTACTTGAGAACCATTAAGGGTTCAAGTAAAACTTTTGGATAAGTGAAGCTTTTAGAGAGGCTTAGTGCTTTTAGATTTAGTAATCTCAACCCACCTAGTTAATATTCATTATATACAGTGGGGAGAACAAGTATTTGATACACTGCTGATTTTGCAGGTTTTCCTACTTACAAAGCATGTAGAGGTCTGTAATTTTTTATCATAGGTACAGCTCAACTGTGAGAGACAGAATCTAAAACAAAAATCCAGAAAATCACATTGTATGATTTTTAAGTAATTCATTTGCATTTTATTGCATGACATAAGTATTTGATCACCTACCAACCAGTAAGAATTCCGTCTCTCACTCTTAGTTTTTCTTTAAGAATCCCTCCTGTTCTCCACTCATTACCTGTATTAACTGCACATGTTTGAACTCGTTACCTTTATAAAAGACACTTGTCCACACACTCAATCAAACAGACTCC